>NW_006768775.1:1718020-1720687 GCF_000204055.1 Melampsora larici-populina 98AG31
AGAAAGAGAACACAAGTAGATTGATCCGATGAGAAATAGCGATCACTGATCATGGATCAGAGGATCAGATGAGAAACACTAGATGGTCTACAAATGATGAGATGTGAAGGAAGATGGTAAGCACATCAATCGTGAGAAAGATAATGGAATACAGCGATGTTCAGGTAATGACGTCGTGACTATTCCAACAACATCAGCAACCAGTTTGTTGGCAGTGTCGCGTGATTTTGGCTGAGGCTGGAAATAATCCTCGGTCGTTGGATCTCGTTCCATGAAGCTGACAGCTTCTTCTTCAGCAAGATCGTCAACAGGATTGTTGATTGGTGCATCGGTGCCGCGGTTGTGCTTAGCAAGGTCACGTGTCATCTTGACAATAGAGGCAAAGCTCTGCGCACGCTGAGGGCTAGACCGCGTAGAGGCAACCAGACCGTGGCACCGATTATAAATAGTCTTGAGGTCGACTTGAGTTACATCGGGTGGGTCGACAAGGTTGGAGATATTCATCGCATTCATCGAAACTTCACCTTCATCATAATCAACCACTTCGCCAAAGACCTTGAGACCTTCTTTGGCGGCGAGGTTGATGACGTGTGCTACACATCCATGGACCTGAGTAAGATGGTCGAAAGTCATGTCTTTGGTCATACCAATGATTCGACCGATGGCAGCATTTGTATTCAAGTTATCAGCGGTCATGGCATATAATTTTTGGTCGAGATTATATTTCTTAAGGTAATCGATGATGATGTTGGCAAAATTCTTGGCATCATGAGCACCTACAAAATATAAGTCAGTATGTGTTAATCAAATTTAGAAGTATAAATTCGTTTACCTTGGATTTCTGAAATTCCCAACGTAAGATCCATGAGCTTCCAATCCTGCGTGATGAAGTGAGCGGTGAGTGCCATATAGGGGACGTTGTTGGGAGAAGTCCAAGCATCCTGAGTTATCGCGATTCCAATACAAGGCTCGAAGTAAAGCTTCTTGATGTATTCTTCAAAATGATAATAGATTTTGCGGGTGTGGTGAGCAAGTGCGTGTCTTTTGACAAGCATCCCATCGACAAGAGGGTTGCAGAGTTTTAACAGGTCTCGAAACGAAGCTCGGTCGACTAAAGCAAATGGAAGATCACAATCGGCAATGAAGTAGGTCACCGCAGTCATGAGGCTGCTAGCGTTAAGAGAATTCTTCGTCGGAAAGAAGGAATTTGTCAGCTTTCTGTGTGAGTATGAAAAGTAGATATTGAACTTACTGAGTGATCCGTTTTGACTTTCTTGAAAAGTGCCGCGATGTTCGATTGATTGAGTAGGTTGGGATCCCGGACACCATGCTTAGTTTCGAGGTGGGTTGACATCGATTTGGTACTTCCCTTCTTATCACGAGCTAACTCTTGACCACATGTTTTTCCGTCTTTCATTATAAAACCACACTTGTTGAAATCGGGATGCTTAGTAAACTAATGCCATACGTGGCTTCTTTTGGAACTGGTAGTAGTAGTAGAAGAAGAAGAAACATTTGTTGATAAAGATTCCGAGCGTTCCACTTGAGGGGTTAATTCGGGCTGTGAGCTTAAATTGGAATCAGCTTGAGACATGCTGAAAGTTCGATAATCAATTAAAGAGGATTGAGCGGTGATTTGCGCCAGTTGATATCTATGTGGGTTTAATGATTATTTATAATATATATGTTAATCTTAAGCAATCGAGGAATCAAGATGAAAAACGATGAATATTCAATTGAGAATTGAGGACGTTCGGAAAAAAAGGCCCCCTTATTATTTTTTTTTCTTTTTTTAAAAAATAGCCGGATATCCGCCGGACAACCCGATCGGATATCGGGCGATAAAAAATTTGAAACAACCCGATCGGAGAGTCTCCAATCGGGTCTGTCAATATTCTCTATCCGCCGGATCGGATCTCGGGCAAGCCAAAATGCTCCGGATAGGGGCCGGGGCTCGCCTTGAAAGCGTACTGCTAAATCTCGTTACGGAGTTCGCCGGATAACACCCGGCGAGGCAGTTTTTTTTACTTAATAAAGTAACTATCAAATCGCTTATAAAGACTCACGTGACTGGGTTCAATTGAAAAACATCAGAAATAGCGTACTGTCTAATCTCGTCACGGAGTTCGTCGGTTAACAACCGTCGAGGCAGTTTCATTGAACAAAAGTTCTCCAAAAAATGGTTTCATATTAATTGAACACAAAACAAATTTCAAAGTGGTGAATCACAAGATGATTCTCATTCGAATATAGGGTTGATGGGAAAAGCAGAAAAGTAGAAAAAATCTCTCGATATAAAGTGACAACAAATGCTTTGCTCTGACTGGATGGCCGAAAGCTCTAAGGTGTACTAGTCCTAGATGTACTTAACGTGTTTAGCCAGTGTTGTATGCAATAAATGCCAAATGCACTTTTTTTAAAAAAAAAAAAAAAAAAGACTCCCGAACCGACGAATTACCCGGCCACCGGATGAATTTGAAGCCCTTTCCGGCATCCGGATCCGACGGTGTGGTAATCAGAATGTTTGCACTATGATGCTGAGAACAATTGAATGTTCATTTCAAGTGTTTTCCAAGATCACCCTTTATCAATCAATTTAATTCAATTTCTCAAACTCAATCAATTTACTTTAATTATTCAGTCTTTCAAACTCTTCTAAAAAAAACA
>NW_006768775.1:1720849-1760651 GCF_000204055.1 Melampsora larici-populina 98AG31
AAACTTTACAAGGTATATAACTTAAAACAAGTAAACATATACAAAAACAATATACATATATACAAACCTCTCAATTCTTCAATATAAGCATTGTTCATCTCATTCAATAACTTCACCATCTTCAAGCAACAGTTTCAACTATGATTGGTTTGAAAAATCGAATTTAATTAAGGATGCTAAAAGCAAAGGAAGTTAGTCAAAACATTGATATCAATGTTGAAGGATATCAATTAATGAAACAGAAAAAACATCTAAAAGGACTTACCAAGAAGAAGAATTACAAAATATCGATTTTTTCGATTTTTAGATGAAACAGGGTTGAGGAAAGAGGCAATTGATTGATTTATTGATTGATAAGTGTCCGAGGCTTGATTTGACTCGGACCGACCTAAAACAAGACAAAAACAGTGCAGAATAGGTTTCAAGAAGTGGTCAGAAGAAAGGGATGATAAAGACCAAAAATCGAACTTACAATAGGTTTGATTAGGTTTGAAGGACTGGAGTATAAAAGGAAGTGTTGGAGTGATTGAATGTGAAGTTTTGTGTGTCTTATTGTGAGAGTGTGTGTTTTTCTATTTTTGATCGTTATCGAGTTATCGCAGCGAGACCACTATAGTTTTTACTTCTTTTTTTGTGTTATCGAGTTGATTTCTAGAAAAGAAAGCAGAAAAAGGCTGTATAGAGTGTTAGTTTTCTTTCTTTGATTCATCATATTGATAGTTGAAGTCGCGAGTAGAAGGAAACAAGAGTTAAAAAAAAAAGACTTACTTTTATTAATTGTAAGGGTTGGAGAAAGAGTGTTATCGGTGTCATTTCCTCAAACCCTTATTCCTGGGAATTTGAATTCTGGATTTATTATTTTATTTTTTTTATTTTCAATATCCTACTTAACTACTTAGGGGTTTTGTCCTAAGGTAGTAAGGGTATTTGGGCAGTTACAGGTGGAAATAACTGGGTTTTGAAGGTACCAGGGTGTGTAGGGTATTGTTGGGACCTGTAGAAGTTGAAAATCAAGGTTTTGGAGGGATTTTCAAAGTTTTATTATTTTTTTTGCTTGCTGCGGGAAAGTTTTTTGGAGAACTGCATTGGGGAACATAGTAAAAAACAGCTTGTTTACATCTGTTTTTGAACCGTAGGACCTTTCCGGGGATTCTTAAAGCTGAACTAAAGCTTGTAGATTGGATAATCAAGGTTGGAAAGTTTATTCTGGTGGTAGAAAGGTTGGCGAGAAGTGTCTCACTGTATTTTGAGGGCAGCTTAGCGGCGTTTCAGTTACGGCTCTTGGCGGTTTATCCTACTTGGGTTGTTTCTTCCCCTCGAGGCTCTGCCTACGCTCCACAGCGTAGGAGTTCTACATCTGGTGACTCCACTGGGGCATTTCTTTTGGACAACTTTCACATCAAGCAGGAGCTCAATAGTTCAAGTAGTCTACGCTGGCTCAAAAATCTCATTTTCGAACATCATCAAATTTCTCAAAACTCACTCTCAACTCTCTCAATACAACCAATCAACTCCATCAAAAATTCTTACTGGGATTCTCATCTTTTATCTTCCATTCTCTTTTATTCTTTACTTTTAGTAAGATGGATTCAGGCCTACGTGAAGAGTACACGGACAGAAAATATAGTGCATAGAGCCAATTCTTGGTCGATTTGAAAATCAGTAGTACTAGTCTCTTTTTATGTAAATTGTAGAATTACAGCTACTAAATATATAAAAGGCATAAAAATACAAATTTGTGTCGCACCGAGATTTAATACAAAAGTATAAAACCTGTTAAATCCGATTGAAAGTGACAGGTCTCCCGCAAGACATTGTTGAATTGTGTCCAAAACCAGGTTTAATCTAGTTTTGGGCTCTCAGATTTTACTTCGGGTGCATCACACAGACAAAGAATTCTGCCGTTTAATTCTTTAACGGCTGTAACTTCTTTAATTGGTGCAATACAGTCAAAACTCCCTAAATCCATACCCTGGGGTGGTGTCTAGGACCAAACTTATGTTAAGTTTGCTCTAGGACCGTGAATTGTATAGCTCTTTTGAAAACGCCCTGGAGAACCTTGAAGGCTTTTGAAACCTCCATGTAAGCCATGATAATTATGGATTTAGAGGGTAATGCCCACTCAAGCAGACCGAATTTTTAGACCTTGATGGGCAGGTTGGGGCAAAAGTATGGCTTTAGCAGTGATAGAGACATTTTTTCTGACATTTTGATATGGATCAACAGGAGAGGAGATTTAAGTACACCTGTTTCACAAAAGATTGACAACCTTTTTTGGAGAGAGGTGTCTCTGCAGCGGGTAAAACCAGAACAAAAACTTGATTGCAGATTTATTCTTTTCTGTATTCTTCCAATGGGAATCTGTTTTGGGTTCGGTGGCAAGCGGGACGGTATGCTACACATGGAGGTCCGGAGACCTGGATTGCAAAAGTGTGCCCTGGGATGCGGGGCGCTGGAAAAGAGATAACGCTGGCAGGAGTACATGGGGGTGGCCTAACTAGGCGCTGAGCTCCTCCACTGGAGTGCTCCCCACTCCGAGAGATAGGAATGACCACAATACAAGTTGGATGACCCGATTTACTAAAAAGAAAAATAACGAAGAAAGCCACTTGAAACTTAACCCAGGTTGTCCTAAGGGTGGTGGGCGGGAAAAAAAAATAACAACTAATTATGACGAGATTATTAATGAAATAGGCGCTAAAATTGAATTGTTTAGCTCAGAAGGTAGAAAAAGGATGTCGATATTGGGAATAATGTAGATGTAATTTTCCTAACAATCTGGAGAACGGGAGAAATGGGCACATCAGACTACAAGGTACCCAATCTGGAGTGAAGGAACGACTGAGGTCCATTGGGGGAACCTGTCGATTTGCCATTTTGTTGCACATCTTCTTAGAGTAGCAAACCTTTCCTGTCGTCTTTGCCAAGTTTCCCTCCCCCTTTTGCAGATTCCACTATGTTAATACACGTACCAACTTTGAGGAATCTGTTTTGGGTTCGGTGGCAAGCGGGACGGTATGCTACACATGGAGGTCCGGAGACCTGGATTGCAAAAGTGTGCCCTGGGATGCGGGGCGCTGGAAAAGAGATAACGCTGGCAGGAGTACGACCGCCCTTGTAGTGATAGAGAGTTGGTGATGGTAGTAAGAAGAGATCTTGATGTACGGCGGTTGATGCCGAGGTTGTACGACTCCTGGAACGTGCGAATAAGCATGCCTGCGAAATTCAAATTTGTGTTAGCCTTTGTGTAATGTGCGGATAACCCACTGGGCTTAGCGTACTAGCACAAAGGTTCTCTTGAGTAAGAGATTTCCCCGACTTCGTCAGAACGGGTAGACGACGTTCATGAAGGAGACGAAGTCGTCAGCGGACGGCTCGAGCTGTGGGAAGCTGGGAGCTTACCTCCAAAGTGGCGTGAGCCTCGGTTGGGGTGCTGACCAACGCGGTGAACCGTGTTGATGTGTAAAGCATCTGCGAGAGATGTTTTGTTAGCCTTTGCAGCGAAGTCCCGGAGGGACGAATCACTTACTCGTGCTGATCGCCGAGGGGACTGGAGCAATTGTCTGGAAATGAGGTCTGCGACTTCTATACATTGGCTGTATAAGAGAGAGAACAGGACCAAATTGAGCCAAAGATGTAACAACACCGGTGGTGAATGTAGGAGCCACGTACAGGAGCTTTTGCTGGAAATTGGACTTGCTCTCCTAATGTGAGTCCGACCTGCGGCATGTTGTCGACCTGGCTTTTCATGTTTAGGATAGGGTGGTTTCTGACGTAGAGTGACCATGCGTTTGAAGACCATCGTCCTATTTGTTGGATTTTGCTTGCGCACAGGCCTGCCTGGGCTAGCGCCGTCCCTCCGCCGGCACGTAGGGAGTGGCCAGTGCGGTTGTTGCCAAAGATTGATTGCAGCCAATCCATGAACCATGAACGAGTTGGTGATTGGCCATTTTCCCTTAGCAGCAGGAGTAGATGGGCTGGGAATTTTTCGTCTTGCAGGTTGATGTACCGGGCGAGGGTTCTCACCGGGCATAGATGGCTGTGTGGTCGCTTGATGATCACTACCGGGGTGCCTTTGTACAGCTTGTCTGCTTTGTGATACGGAAGATGGTAGGATGCGGCCAAGCCGCAGAGGGAGATGAGCACAGATGACCGTTTGATGATTTTCCTTTCGTTGCAAAAGTCGATGGTATTGGGTGAGACGAGTTCTCCTAGCCGGTGGAGGGCGGCAAACCCTAACACTAAGATGGGGTTAAACAACAAGTCGTCGAAGGTTGAGTTTGCTGAATTGGAGGCAATTTCCAAATCGAGGATGGTGAAGGCTGGTGCTTGTTTGATTCCTGATGAGAACTGCTTTTCACAGCCAGTGATGGATTCTTTCACTCGGTCTGACAGTCTCGCTTGCAGGACGTGTGGGAATTTGGGTTTGAAGTGGTTGACTATGCCGGTGAGGTAAGTTTTTATTGTTGAGGGTTGGACTTCTCGCCCAATGACTGAGACGAAGTGGGCGAGGTTGACTTCAGACGGGTCTACGGGATGGTGTTGGCTTTCGCAGAATGCAATGAATCTTTGGGCACCACAGGCATACTTAGCTTTAGACGATGGTTCTAAGCACATGTTCCTGTCGGACGCGTTAAGTTTCTCTTTCTCTTCGAATGATAGTAATTGAGTTTTGAAGGATTTCGGCGGCATAGTGAAAAAGAGTCGATCAAGGGAAAGTGAAATGTTTTTTGACTTTTTTGAATTTTTATTAGAGAGAAAGATAGAAACAGAATGTCAAAAGAGTATTTTGAGCGCCTGATCCCGCCTTCCAGGAATTTAGGGATGGCTGGGAGGGTGATATGCACTCTTGAAGGGGGGGCGCCGTCAGCTGAGATGATCTTCTGTCTTGACAGGGCGTCCGCAATCACGTTTCGGTCACCCGCGACGTGTCTTACCACTACATTAAGGGACCGTTCCAACATTCTGTTTACCGCGTGCCTAAACAGGACTCTGGTTAAGTCGGTTGGTGCATGTGATCCAAAGAGGTAACACACTGACTGGTTGTCGGTGAAGATCAGGATTTTTTGGGCGTTGGTTGCAACCGCTAGGTCGATAGCCGTGACTACCGCGAACAATTCGGCCCAGTAGTTGTCTCTGGCTGGGGCGGGAAATGACAGGTTCCATGTCTGGTTTGTTCGAGGATTCCATATGCCCATGCCCGTAGGGCAGGCATCACAGAAGAAGATTGTTTCTGCCAAGCTGAGATGCCAATGGAAAGACTCCATGATGCGACGGCCGTTCCAGGACTCCAGTGTGTCCGCTAACCAGGTGAGGTCTTCTTTCGTTGACTTGTTGAGAGGGACGTGAGCGTTCCGCATGTTTTTACCGGCGATTTTGTCCCAGGAGGATTGCAATGCCCAGCGGCCTAGGGGAAAGGCGTTTAAAGCCCAGTTCGCCCACCCGGTGAGGCGTTGCCACTCGACTAGTGGTTGGGAAACGGAACAAGTGAAGGAACGGAGTTGAGAAACCAACACAAGGCGTTTTTCTTCTGTCAAAGAGATCGTCATAGTGTCGGAATCAATGAGGTGGCCTATCACTTCTAATTTGCTTCCCCAAATCTGTTTCTCCCAGGCCCATGGGATTCCCAAGTAGTCGAACAGGGAGAGGAACTTGGCTTGGTTCAGTGGAATTACGTGGGCTTTGAACAATACCATATCCTCAGCGTATTTGGCTCCCCAGGAGTCATCCATGTAGGCATTGAGCCCTGTGATGCCTAACTGATAATGAGCTATCCATAAGATGAGTGAGAAAAAGCTACACCAAATCTTGGGAGAGCTTGCACAGCCGAAGTTGACGCATCTGTCGATATGGTACATTCTCTCCACGAAGATGGCTTGGCGCAATTGCCATTGAAGGTGTACTCCCAAGATTCGGCAGGCGGAATCCACGTCCGACTTCCATATGATCAGGCGTCTAGTTTGATGGATGCCTTTCCTGGTCCATAAGTATCTTGAATTTTGTACTGAAGCGCTGGATGGTGGGTGTTGAAGGTGGAGCAGAGAAGGGATGAATGAAGAAATGGAATCGAGTTTGATTCTGATTTGATTGCGGTCAATGAGGTCATTGGGAGCCAGGCTGCCGAAGCTCATGTTCGTGCACATTAGAGTCTTCCCAGAGTGTTTATTTGTAGCTAAGCAGAGAGGAGCCGTTTTCATTCCATGGAAAGGTGAGTGAAAGCCTTCCGAGAATCTTTCCAGGAGCACCTCCTTGTCTCGAGTTTTTCGGATGATGGCCAAACCCTCTTCTGTCGAGACGTGGTTTGCGTGCAACGTCGTATTGTTGGAAGGGAGGGACGACATGGGCTAAAACCCGTTGGTGATGCCTGAGAGAATGGATTGGACAAATTTTGGATTGGGGTGGTTTTTGGTCATTAAGCCTATGCGGCAGCTTTTGATAGGGCACACAATCTTAAATATATGGGGATTCTTTTTGATGGCGAAGGCTGCAAACGGGTCCGATGCTAAAGGAGGTGGGGGTGGAAGAGGCTCCGCGTCGACGGAGAAATTGACGGAAGGTGAGTAGTGTACCATGTCTTCCTCGATTTCCAACCCTCTAAGGAATTTTCTGGCATTGGGCTTATGCGTGTGCGATGCGTCCTCGATGATCGGCATCGCATCCCACTTTGTTGCATAAGTTATGTCGTCTGCTGCATTCATCGTCTGACTTTTTGCACATACTAGTGTTCCAGTTATTACAAGGAGTGTCGCTGAGCCTCCAAGAGGCAGAATCCTTGATCTCGTACGGGAAGTCGATCCTGGATTTGGTTTTCTTTGGTGCCGGTTTTGGTTTTGGTTTCTGGTATGAGGTGGTGGACGTTTTAGATGTGGAAGATTTGGTGTGTAAAGGTTGGTCTTTGATGACTTCCGCGCCATTGCCCAACCGGCTGAATCTGCCGTAAAGAATTTTGCTCTCCAAGTATTTGAGTTTTGGGTTGGAAAAATCGCCAAATGGAATGTTGGTCTGACGAGAGAATTGAAGGCGTAACGCCGAATCAAAGTCTCGAACGTCTTTCCAATGGATTCCCGTTGATGGGTCGCTAACAAACTCGATGATGTATTTGAAGTAATCCTTAATCTTATGGAGTGCAGGTGCAAAGGCAGTGCAATAAGCGTTGTCCAAGATGTCGATAAGGTGTAACCAATGGGTTTTGTCTTGTATTGGAACCCCCTTAATCTTCTCGTCGAATTCGAGGTCTTTCGACTCGTTGATCTTGATTGTTTTGATTGCACCGGGTTTCCCGTAGAGTTCTGCATAAACTTTTTCCAGATCCACATATTTGTACTCCAACAGGTCTCTTGACTGAGATGAAGGCCACTGATTGGGTTTTGCTGAACATGCTTCAAATAAGTCGGCGGCACGTTTAATATCTTCTTTGTATTCGGCTTTGATCCTTTTGATTTCTCTAACGAGGGGATCCGTGTGTTGATCGTGTTCTGAAGATTCGACTGTCTGAAAAGCCAACTTTTTGGGCGCCTTGTTGGCAGATGCCACAAACTTTTTGAACACTTTCTCGACATTTGACGTTGAACCGTGTTCTGGCGAGGAGGAGACACGGTGTCGTTTCCCTTTGTCAACAATGGGCATCCTGTCCGTATTGATTCTGTTGAAGATAGACGAATCGATGCGGTTGAGGAGAGGAGGCTCTCGAGGCCTTTCTGGGGAGTTGTCAAAACGTGTTCTACGATTATCGAATCCTTGTGAAGTGTCACGTTGTCTCGGGGACGCAACGTTTTCGTAGTTGGAATGTCTTGGTTGATCCTCTGCCCTTTGGCGTCTAGGAGGAGTAGGAGAGAATCGACGCCTGTCTGGACTCTTGGAACGCCGGCGAGATCTTCCGGGGCTTCTAGATCGACGCCGAGATCTTTCTGGAGAGCGTCTAGATGGTTGGTGGCGAGGAACAGAGTCGAATCTACGCCTGGTAGGGCTCCTTGATTTTCTACGTCGGGATGGACTGCCTCGACGAGATTGGCGACGTGGACTCCTAGAACGTTCTGTACCCTTCCTATGAAGAGAGGAAGGGCCTGGGTCTGCAGCATGTCTCGCTGCGGAGCTAGCCTTCGATATATCCGCGAGGAGGTGGTCATCAACTGAGAAGATGAATGAACCCTCCGCTGGACGTCTGAAAGGACAAGCCGGCATGAGAACCGCTGGATCGGATTGGAAAAGGGCCTTCATAGACTTGGGCCACACGTAGTTACTTCCAACCATTTTGTGAATAGGCCGGCCCGCTCTCGTATTGAGCTCGATTGCTGCTCTAGCGAAAACTGAGAAGTTGTAGATAAACTCCTCCACGTCATCCTCTCTAGGAGGGGAGACCTCAGCGTAGAGACCTCACAAGACACGCATAGAAATGACTCTGCTGCTGCCAGCTTTGTCATAGTTGTACAGAATCTCTTTGACCCTTTCGAATGAATGAGTCAAATTATTGACTTGGTCAATTTCTTGATGAGACAGTTCTTTATCATTTTGCATGGCTTTACAAAGAAAAAAGAAAAAATAACAACTAATTATGACGAGACCATTAATGAAATAGGCGCTAAAATTGAATTGTTTAGCTCAGAAGGTAGAAAAAGGATGTCGATATTGGGAATAATGTAGATGTAATTTTCCTAACAATCTGGAGAACGGGAGAAATGGGCACATCAGACTACAAGGTACCCAATCTGGAGTGAAGGAACGACTGAGGTCCATTGGGGGAACCTGTTGATTTGCCATTTTGTTGCACATCTTCTTAGAGTAGCAAACCTTTCCTGTTGTCTTTGCCAAGTTTCCCTCCCCCTTTCGCAGATTCCACTATGTTAATACACGTACCAACTTCGAAGCCAAGAGACAAAACCAAATGAGGAACCAAACCCGGGTTTTGCACGTCACCAAGATTTTCAAAAAAAAACAATCTTGGTTGAAATGGCTGTCATCCAAGTTTTACCCTGTGCCACAAATGTGGAAGCCATACCCTATGGCTTTGGGGTGTTTAAGAATTTAGTGAGTTATGTGTTTAGAGGGTTTTGACTGCATGCAATTCACCAACTTTGCACTTCAAAAAAAGGATTTTACTAAAGCCACCCCCCTGTGGGGCTTGACTGCCCCCTTTTTGCTGGGGAAAAGAAAAATATAAGTGTACATTATAAACGTGGGATGGGAAGGGGGTGTGGAACCATCTGAAATTTGGGTGAATTGAAACCAAAATGAAAACTGGTATCTGGTCCCATATACATAGATGCATGATCATTCTGGTTCACAATGTCTTGGAAATTGTATGCTGGTTCCTAGGCCTAAAAGGTGATTCACCAGCTACAAATGGACATGATCCCAATAGCTGTAGTCTTGCAGGCTACATACATTTAGATTGTGGAGAAATGGGAAGTTTGATAGGGTGAAATGAAACTATGTAAACAAAACAAAACATGGCCTAAATTGTGAGGAGTTTGAACAACTTGAGATTGAGACATGAGTGGAAGAACCTTTCTGTCTTATTTCCTTCCTCAAAGCTGAGATATCAGTGTTAACACTCAGGTACAATTGATCCATAACCTTCTGGTTTGATTGTTTCAAACCCTAGAGTCTAGATCAACAGCATGGCAATTGCAATGGCCAGGCTCCACTCAGACAGTTACTAATTTGAGGGTCCAAATTGTTTCAAAAAGCTCTGGTTGTTTTTAAAACAGTGCCATGCCATGAGCCTTGTGGTCTCCACCTACCAGCAGGAGGATGAAGTTTGAGTTTTGGGTGATCATTGCAAGAATATTGCAGTGGAGGTTTGTTGAGGTTTTTCTCTCACTCCAATCTGTGTTTCCTGGCTAATTTAGAGGATACAGATTCCAGGAGGTGCTGTTTTTGAGGCTGCCCCCTGTATCTCTTAAAATCTTGCAATCCACCATGTTGGTATCCTTGTAGCACGTTGAGATGCACACATGGAGAGTTTTGAAGACAATCAGAAAATCCTTTGGTAGGCTTTAGACTGAGATTGGTGTTTAGTACCCTTTGTGAATGATCATTTGACTAAAGGATTTGTAGGATCCTTTGTCAGTAGTTGGGGTTCTCTGTGTCAACATCCCAGTTTACAAAGGGAAGACGTGCCTATTCATTATGTCTGTGTAGGATTTGCTCATCAATGAGCCCACACCAACTCCCTTCAAGGCAGAAAGGGAAGTCGTGCACACTCATTGACAAGCAAACAGTACCCGGACATGCACTGCCAGCATAGATGCCTTGGGTTGAGAAATCCAAGGCATCATCGGAGGCAAATCCTTGGACAGACCTTGTCCAAGGTTTTTGCCCTGAGAATTACCTTGGATCAAAACCTTGGGAAGCTTCTGTCCCAGGTTTTGCATCCGAGGATACCTCAGATTACAAAATCCAAGGTAAATATGTTGGTGGTGATGGTGATTGTGGAGACCTCTTTAGAGGATCTTTCAAGTATGTATTAAAAGTCTTTGGTGTGTGCATGTAAATGTGCTACAAGGATACAGACATGGTGATCAGCTTGCTAGACCCCCCCTACATGGAATAGGCAACATTCTCAATCAATATACAGCATAACGGGGACGGTCAAGCCTCACATGGGGGGGCTGGTTTTAATAAAATCCTAACCAAATGGACTCTGTTAGCCTAACATGATATGTAGTTGCCAAGCTTTGAGTCCCTAATGTTTGCCGCAGACCCTGCATTAATACATACATAAAACTAAATTTGTATATGCCCAATCATATCCAAATTATAGAATTTTCTCACCCGTCCAAGCTGTTTCCAAATGGGTCAACCCACCATTGACAATCATCTACAGTTTGCCAAGCACAAAGATGAACTTGTTTGCAATCTTCCACTTGGAATCCTTAAAATACCATAGGAAGCTTAGTGCAAAAGAATTAATAGATGGCCATGCTTGAGCAGTGAGGTGGCTGTAACCAAAATGAGGAAAATCATTCAGCATCTGCAGGATATAAAGTACAATCCGGGCATGTGTGGCCTTGTGCCCAGATTTTTTTGACTGTAGATTTGGATTTTCTGGGCAAAAGTCCAGGCCTGGGATTGAAATTTACTACCAAAAAAATTCTGGGCACAAGGCTTCTACTTTGTATCTGGTAATTGACTTATCACCTTTTAGCATCTTGAATTCCTCAACTGTCTTGGCTCTGCAAATTGTTCCACCACTCAGTAAAACAAAGTGACCCCACTCCCTCAACATCCCTACATGTATACCCCATTATCCTGCATTTACACCTACCAGCCCATATCAGCTGGTACCCAGCCCTCAACCCATCTCATAAAAAGTGACTGGCATCCCAACAGGCCTTATGTGTCCCTGCCATAACTGCCAGACCTGATCAACACACTTGAACTTTTATTGCAGGCGTGAAAACAGAAGTAGCCATCTACTCAACATGACATCAATATTCTGACCAAAGTGACCATTCTGGTGCAAGCTCAACCATGGTTATATACACTGCAAATATAATGTGTTTCTCCACGGTGAAAAATGATTACATTTAATTCAAAAAATGATTGAAAGTGCATTAAATCTACATTAAATCTGCATTTTTCTGCATTAAATCTGCATTATTAATTATTTTGTGCATTAAGTGCAATCATTTTTCACTGTGGAGAAACACATTATATTTGCAGTGATATGACCTTGTTTTCATGAAAAGTTTGAGGAAGACATCAAATATATCAGCAGTCAGTTCAACTTAGCAAACAGCTTCTCAGTTTCACAAAACAACAGAGCAATGGACTTAAGCATGATGCTCAAACAACCCAATGTTCCAATGACACCTGCCCCCAGCCAGGTGCAAGGAAGCTTTCTGTGTCACAGTTTGAATGGTACTCCTGCCATTGTCCACTCAGGGTGAATAAAAAAATGATGGGGTCTCCTTGTATGCAAAGAGGCAAGTTGTATTATTCCTCCTCAAGCATATCTCAATACCCTTTCTGACCAGATTGCATTTATTTTACTTATTCCATCATCCTCCAGAATTTTTGATACTCAAAAACAATACAATCCCATGATTGAGACACAAGCACAACAAAGGTAACCAGGCAAACAGCCCCTGGGGCTATGCCAGGAATTCCCAGCGCCAAATTACAATAGCCCACAGTATGATTGCAAGAACCCCTCTTCCCCAACCTGCTAAGAAATTTGCTCAAATGTTTTCCTCAGAAGATCTGTTGAGATTCCATAGTCTCCTGATCCATCAACAAGCTGATGATTGTAAGCAAGCAGAAGATTACCAGAACACCAAACACATGGTCACTTTGGTAATTTGGCCAGGATCTTTTGTGAGGTACCACATCTTTGACTTCATATCTTCAAACTGTTACTTCAGTCCTCCTCAAATGCGGTAAAAAGGACAACCACTTTGGATGTTGGGATGGATATGAACTGGCCAACCTTTGTGTGAGTAGTACTCATCTGTCTGCTGAGATTAAGCGTTGAAATGGTGCGTGTGGTCTTCATGTGGTACACTCAATTAAAGACTGCATCTAGTTGACCTCTAAGAAGGGTGTTTGAGAAAGGCAAGGGAAGATTAAGGGTGATAAGCAGCTATTATGCTCAAGCTTTGTGGGACTTCCAGGGGCAGGATTTGCACTTTGGTAAACCATAGATACTGAGGCTACTTTAGACTCTGTAATACAACAGAAGCTTGGCTGTTTTGAGATTTATTTGTAGAGACAATGATGGCCCTGGATGTAAGGTCTTGGATGACCTTCACTAAAAGGTCTGACTTCTGTCTGATATGACTTCTCTCAAGCAGCACTACCTTGGAACTTTGGTGTATACTTTGAAGATCTAACTCCAAAAAGTCCCAGATGAGGCTCTTGAAAGAGTCAGCAAAACGGCAACAACAAATAAGAAAGAAATCCCCAAAGGGAACAATAAGAACAGATACAAACTCAACTAACTCTAAACAGTCCCAGATGAGACTCTCAAAATAGTGACGACTGTTCAGAGTTCAGCAAGGAAAGATGAAATGTATACAAGAATTGTCTAAACCCATAGTGTAACCCCTAATGCCATGATGTGCTGTGTACTCCTTACACTGGACTCATGGAGATCAGCACATTGGGTGTTCAGCCTTACAACCATTAATAATGCTCAACAATGGTCTGTGTGAGGGGTCAGCTAATTTCAGGCTGACTCTTCAATAAACAAAGGTGAAGTGCGGGTAGTGTAATTTGATACACTGTCTTCACTTGGTACACCCAAGTGAAGACTTCAGTCAGTTGACCTCTAAAGAGAGGATTTAATGCCAGCGGGATGACTGAGCTGTCCTTCTAAGGATCTGGCTTGGAGCTCTGGTTGATCTTACAACTCGGGAGCCTGCAGTATGTTATACTCTGAAGATTCAGAGATGCCAGGGGGGATTTGGACTCTTCAACAAGGTGCCCTTTGAAAATTACCAGCTTGTTTGGTTAGCTATTAAATCCACCAGCTCAGAACACCACTTAAGGTTTTACAATCACCTGAACAAATAAAGAAAGGAACTATGATAATCAAAGTACAACAATATCACTTTACTCAATATTCTTGGTGAAGAACCAAGTAAGTTGTGATGATGAATTGTGTGACGATAATGAGCTGGTTCTTCTAGGGTGAGAAGAAGGGGAGTTCATATATTCCAGACCTAGGCATCAAATTGTGGTTGGCGCTTAGGTTTTCTTTTCTCCGAGTTAGGTTTGGGTTAGGTTTACTATTACTATTCACGACATAGTATGTCTTTGTACTTAAGTGACTCTTGATACTGAGCCATGAGGTGTATTCTTATGGTTTTAGACAGCTACATATATTTACATGTGTTTTTGCTGGCCCACAATCATGTACACAGGGCTCAGGGCTGGCACTACAGTCTTTATCAAGCTACACAACTAACCACATACTCAAAGATCTTCTCAGTGGGAGTCCAGTAAAACATGGCTCTGTGTTGTGATTGTATGAAAAGATGGGGGATGATTCAAGGGAAGAATGGGGGTATATATATTCACAGGTCAAGCCTCAACTTGTGTTTGGTGTGTCAGTGAGGCTTGTCTAACAATGTGTCAACTTTTGGTTGACACTTGGGTTAGATTTATTATGTATCTAACACATTACATACATGTGCTTAAGTGGCTCTTGACACTGACCCTCCAGATGTAGCTTATGTTATTTTACTATATTTTCATGTTACATATGTCAATGTTAGCCCGTGGTCCTGTAATCAGGGCTCAGGGCAGGCATTTTGCATTATCAGGCTCACAAGACATACACTACCCAGTTGAGCAACACCTTGGCAAGGAATGGGAAGGCAACTTGCAATTTTGGAACAAAGAAGAGAAGCTCTGTTTAAGTCTTCCTTTGGCCAACAAAGTTAGACTGTTAATTGACTTTGTTCAACTTCATATGTAGCTTTACCTACATATGCAAGCATCAGAACAATACCATGAACAGTGCCACAAGTGACTAGTTGTATTCCCAAATATCAATCCCTACCTCTGCAGAGATGTTGATCAACACTTAGTCATGGTTTCAAAATCTAGTAACAAGGACTGCATGTCCTTGTCTGTGTTCCTTACCCACTGTAATACAGTCAAATCTCTGAAATCTGGTGGGCTTGGTGGACGCCTTTTGGACCGGATAGCAGAGGTTATCGGATTTTAGAGTCAAACTCCCTGCTAAAAACCCAACTTGGTGGACCAAAATTTGACCGCATATCAGAGGTTATTGGATTTTCAAGGACCGGATTGCAGAGGTTTGACTGTAGTAATTCTGCCTCCAGCAAAAGCAAAAGCCATATGTATCATCCTTGATTCAATTTCCCCAGATATGCCTGAGCCAATGGAAAAATCATCAAAACCATTGACACAAGCATCAGAAAACCTAATTTGTGAACCTGTGTCACTGTAAGGGGTTCCGCTCCACAGAACCTCCATTGTATTAACAAGAAACATAGATTCCTCATTTACACCTTACAAATAAAAACATGAATACATAAAAAGGAAGAAAACATATTTGAAGAAATAAAAACTACCTATACACCTTTCTCACTTCAGTCTCAAGATTGTAAGACTAACATAACAGACACATTTGAATTAAGAACCAGAGACCCTTTTCAATTAATAATGTAGTTACCATCCCCATCATAACTAGCCAAGGTATGACAAGGTATAAATCCCGAACCAGTAGACTGAATTCAATACAATAAACTACCATCAACACAGCCACAATACTGTACTGCTATTGGTCCAGTACCGTATTGTTCCTGTTTTACCTGGTACCATACCTGAAAGTACAGTATACTCTTAGTTGATGGGTTTCATTGAAGCAAATCCAAAGGTTGATTAAGTACATAGAGGTGTCTTTGATGTTTTCCATAGTATGGGAGAACTTAGCTTAACACAAGCCCTCTCCGTGTGGCCATGTCTGTGCACCTTACAGAGGGCTCTGGAACTCCAACCTTTTTTTGATGTTTCCCGCTTATCTTGCTGATAAATACCACTTCACCTTGCAGGAAACTATGTCCAGGAATGGTTTCTACATGTCTTTGGCTATTGATCAACCAGGAAAGAATGCTCTGTCATTCTGTTTGCAAGACAAGTATCCAGGCTTTATGTCTCACTTGTAAAGGGGTGTACAGGCTGTATTTGCACTGCACGCAACTTAAGAAATTAAGAGACAGTACAGGCAGGTATTGTAAAGAAATCTACTTGGTTGGTTACACCACTCAGAGTGCCAACAACATGAGACCACAAGTATGTGTAGAAACTTATGCTGCACATCTTTGCCTGCACCTGGTGTTTATCAGCACGGAAAGCAGGAAAAAGCAAAAAACAACTCAAGCAGACTTAAGGTTTGAAGTCTCCATGCCAGAACTGGATAATTATTTGCAAGCCCCTCTGTGAGGTGTGCGGACGTGGCCGCACAGAGAGGGCTTGTGTTAAGCTAAGGGATAGCAAACACTGAAGTAGGGCTGTGACCTGACCCCCGCCCCGGCCCGCCAACTCTGCCCAACACTTTCTTGGGAAAAGGCAGTCTGTGGCCCGCGGCACTCAAATAAGCTAAAAGTGCTCTCAGAAAGCCCTGTGGGTGCTCTGGCTGCCCCAACTGCCTGGCTGCCTGTGTGTTTTCCGGATAAAGAAAAAAATGGTGTCTATTTTGGTTTTTATATCTCTCTTGACAATCTAAGTAGGTACACACAGGTTGGACAAGAAAATAACACTTAATCCTGCAACACCTGTCAAAATTTTCCCTTTCTGCCCCCGTTTTTATAAGAGTATGAGCTTTGGAAGAACACGAGAGTTCTTTAGTAAGTGCTAAAAGAACACGAGTGATGTGGAAAAGCAAAGTACCTAGTGGTACAAGAAAACACAGATAAGAATGAATTGCTTTAACACACAACACTACATAAAAGAACAAACCTTTGGAAGAACACAAGGGTTCTTTAGTAAGTGCTAAAAGAACACAAGCAATGTGGAAAAGCAAAGTACCTAGTGGTACGAGAAAACACAGATAAGAATGAATGAGAAAAAGGGAACAATAGTTGAGGAAACATTCAATCTTATATATAAAAGGAGATCTTGTAGAACCAAGGTACATGAATAGATAGAGAAGGAGAAGACATAATGATGTCAGAGAAGAAATGAAATAGATGAAGTTGACATCATATAGATATCAACTATGACGGAATAGAAATGAAGTTCTAGACTTGTTAATTATCTCAATAGTTTTTGCACCCTTAATTGATTCAAGGTGTGCCCTGATTGGCCCTAAGTGATTTCTGGATCTCTACTCAGGATGGGGGCGCAAAAAAAATAACTCAGCGCAGGGCGCGCCTAATCATCTCGGAAACAAGGTGGGCGCGCCCAAAGGCCTGTATGCCTCATAGTGAGAAAGTGGGGCTTTCCACATGTTTATTTTCTTATAAAATCCATTTCAAGTTGTTTTATGAATCAACTTCAATTAACAATTGACCTTCAAACAATTCATGTTCTACCTTATCAGCAACAAATATGTACATAAGGTTGGTTAAAATGCATTTCCTGGATTTTTTTCACATTTTTTTCATGATTTTTCATTTTTGCACGGTGAAAGGCCGCACCTGTTTTTCACAAAACGCGCCAGGGCGCGCCTTTTGTTTTAAGGCTGCGCCCCCATCCTGAATCTCTGCGGGTCTACTCAACGCCGGGCAGTACCCCGGGGCCACCCCGTCACACTCATGTCCGGGTCACACCCCTACACTGAAGTGCCATTGAACCGATCTTTCAATTTCCTTGCAAAGAAAAGTATGTAGCCAAGGTCCACACAGGTCCACACTCTTCAATCTACATCTCCCCATATTGTGCACTACCTCACAATCTTCAAGACAAATAAAACTTCCTTTTCTGATCCAATCAATCACAACAAAGCACAAATGTATGTATCAAAAAAGTCGCACATATACAATGCAATAAGATTTGGTCTGACTAGGAAGCACTCAATCAAAAAAAACACTAACAAATACATAAGAGACAAGTATTTGAATTTAAGGATGAGAAAATCTTCGTAAATTGCATTTCGTACTGGCACCAATATTGGACTCATCATTCCAGTATAAGATCGTTAAGAAAAAAAAACTGAGAGAGAAAGAACATAAACCATGATGAGGAGAAGAATAAAAAGTGATGAACTGATGTAAGCAAGATTTCTATTGTTTAAACACTTGTTGTGCTATCAATTTCGATTGTTGGGACCACAGATGAGATAAACTTCAAGAAAACGAGCAGATATCTATTGAGGTTTTTTCATAGAGGATAAAATGTATACGGTTCAATGATTTGTATCACAAAGACGAGGCAGGAGAATTTGAACTTACTGATCAACTCTCAAACCCTCAACTTCAGTCTCCTGGCCATCTGCATGAGAAGCAGCTGTAGGACTTCCACCCTTCTTTTCCTTTTCTTTCTCTTTATCCTTCACTACACCTGTAGCTTTCTTTACTACTCCACCAATCCATCCTTTTTTCTTTCCACTACTACCAACATTACCACCAGCTGCTTTCTGTTGAGCTTCTTTGAAACTTCCATCCATACGTTCAATGACCTTTTTCATCACACTAGCATGTTTACAAGGATGGACTGAGGCAAGGTTGAGACCATTGAGATGAGGGAAAGGTTCGATCGTTACTGTCTTCTGAGCGTAATCAGAGGAAATGTCGGAGAAGGTTTGAGTGGGTGTTAACGGATTCTTGTGTTCATCGTATCCCATCAACCACATCCTGGGAGTTTGATAGTACCTATAAGGATGATTCACTATGTTAGAGTCCAGTAGCAATATCGGACATTGCAAACTTTTGACACTGGAAAGGCGGGTGATCGAGAATTAGAGTCAAAGTAAAAGGCTCACTTGTCATACGTGATAAGACAATCGTAGGTACGAACGATCACCAGATTACTAGGATTAGTCTGACCAACTTCAATTTTAGATCCGGAGGCAGGGTCGGCAGCTGCTTGAGTTGCTGTCGCATCATCAGCTTCCTCAATAACCCCACCGCCACCTTCAAGTTCATCATCCATGTCTGGAATATCATCCATATTCGGAATAGCTTCTTCACCATCTGGCATCGATGGAGCGTTGATATCAGAAGAAAGTGAGAGGGATGCTACATTAGGTTCTACATCTGGAATATCTCCGATATCTGTTTTAGCAGATTGTGCAGCTGCAACGACGAAAGGATAGACCAAAACAACATATAATCAGGGTTCAGCAAAGTAATTTGCGAGAGGAATGCAAGTGACTCACTTCGAGCAGTGTGAGTCACAGCCCAATCTTCATCATCGCCTGTCTTCACGGCTCCTTCGGCCGCAAAACTCATCATTGTCTCAGCGTCTTCATCGGCGTCTGTGTAAACCATTTGAGAGGCTCTACGTAGACAAGCAACTGCGAGAAAGATCGATGGAAAGAGCGATGGAAAGAGACGACGAAGAGAGGGGTGTTAGTTACTCATATGACCAGCTTCTGAACTCATAGAACAAGCAATCCAATGGTTTGGATCACTTCAGCTTGAGTTTCCGATGCCTTTCTAGCTGACTTGAAGATTGTTGTGCTTTGAATGTGAAAATAACTTACCATTTCTTGAAATAAGGTATTGCTTATTTTCCGGTAAGAAATCACGACGTTTGGATGGATCACCAGATTCCCAAGACCAAGTTGGAAACTTATAACAAAGGAAGTCTCCTGCTGCAACAAACTCCTCTGGAATTCGTTCAAATGCAATGAGTTGAGAAAAGGGTTAGATATGTAGTTCTGATTTTAGATATTAGATTGAATGAGAAAGAGACGAAGGGAAGATGATACCTGGAGTGATTCGACCGTGTTCTTTGAATTTAGATTCCCTTAAGACAGGTGCAAGGTAATCTCTTACAGCCCAAAAGTGAGTTTGAGTGAATTGTTGAAGCGATTGCATTATGATACGTTTGATTTGATGATAGTTTGTTCGTTAATTAATCGTGGTTCGACGATGGAGGTGCCGAATGTCTGATAGTGTTCGGTTGTTCGATGAGATCTTGTTCTTTAAAGTGGTGAAGAGGGTTATGAAAGACCGAATCTTCGAATTCCATGTCTTAGTCGGGATCAGCGGACTTCCCCGGGCTTGACAGAACCCCTGAGAGAGCCGTGAGACCCGGGGTGCGGGATGTGGGTCAAACGTTGTTTCTCCCGACACTACGGTGGCTCTAAAGTGACACTTGAGTCACATCGTCAAAAACCATAAAAATGATGTTTGCGACCACAAAAAACCCAACAAAAATCTCCACCAAATCCCCAAATGGGATGTGCTTGCACATGGGTGTGAAAAATTCAAAGTTACAAACTTCTATATACACAGGTTAAATTCCTCAAAAAGAAAAAAAAAGTCAATATTTCTCAACATCAAGCGACAACAGAGGAATCAGTTTGGCTCGTTGAGAGGCAGGTGGGACAAAACCAGAGTGTGCTACGCATGATGGCCCTGAGGCCTAGATTGCAGAAATGATTTTGGCCCCGGGGAGACTTGATGAGGAAGAGCACATGAGGACGGCCAACTTGGCGCTGAACTACTCCACTGGAGTGTTCCCCGCTTGACCAAAAAATAGAAAATATACAATACAGTGCTGAACTGCTTTGGATATAACCTGTTTGAGCAAATACAAACGAGGTCTTTTTCGGATCTGAAGTAAGGTGGCATAGGGTATATATATTGATCAATGAGGAGTGGTTCATCTTTTGTGTGAGGTGACTCAGCTTTTGTTTTTCAACCTCGACAGAAGACTCATACACTTGTTGATATGTAGATCTTCCCTCAGGCTGATGACGAGGGGCCATTGGCTGCCATTGGGTGTTACTATAAGTATCTATACTGGTATAATCAATGCAAACATACTCTATAAAAGTGAAATGAAATTGAAGTCGACTTAGTCAAACTTCTCTTTCTATTTACATGTTTGGTGTTACTATATATATCGTGATTCAAAATAAAGAAAAAATAAATTAATTCCAACCCGACTTTTTCTTTTCTGTTCGACTTAAGATCGCCTAGCTCCAACGGTTGATGAAGATATTTCTTCCATTAGTTCTGTTGGACCAAAAGTGTCTGACCTTTTTATAAGACGAAAATGTGGAATTCTTTTGGATTTGTGTCTTGGAATGGTTGAGGTAAGTTGAACTTTATCAGGTGTGCGTTGATTAGGAGTACTGGCACTTCGGTTCTGAGTTTGACCAGAGTTGGAGTTTTGTGTAAATGCCATACATCCTCCGAATGGTCCATTCCTAGCGGTCTAAGAATCAATCATTCAAGTTAGCAACCGGATAACTTCCAGGGTGTTTCTATTTCAGATGAAATGTGTTGAGGACTAGGGAATGAACGGAACCACAACTAACGTTCAAACATCGAACAACACATGTTTTTCCATCGGTACCTCCAGTACATTGCATTCCTGGAGGGATTTGGGTGACAATAGGAAAATTGGTGGCCTGTGCGTTAGACTGTCCATTTCTCCCGGGGACGTTGACAATCATTTCAGCACGTGTGAATGATGTACCGGAGGCAGTTGGATCCACTGCACATAAGTATCCACCTCCACCTGTTTGAGTCGGGGCAGGATGTAATCAATAAAAATGAAACCATCGGAACAGTGGATAGTGCGTAAGATTTAAAAGGGTGAAATATTACTTGCCATCTGCGTTAACCTGATGACCGACCATTCGAATGAGTCCGCTTCGCCCAACATCGGGCAAACCTTTCCTCTCGGCTGAAGGTCGGAGTCCGGTTATAACGAGAGGTTCACGGTAAGCGGTGAGGAAGAAGTACATGGGATTGGTAATGCGGCTGACCTTTTTGAAGCTCGGATGGTAAGTCAAGAGTTCCGCCAGCTACGGTCCGACCACATGGTGGACCTGTCCCAGCACTCAATTCTGCTTGGCTGAATACGGCAGAATCTAATTGAAAAGGGACTGGCCTAGGGAGAATAGATGGAACGCAGGAAAAGATTCGCTTCAGTATCTGGCTTGGTAATCACTCGAAATACGCGAGTTTGGATTGGTAAGGGCAGACTGACTGTGATCCGGTTCTCGGCGTTGTAGGTACAACACCCATTCCAACACCGACGTTTCCATTTGTTTCGCCGTCCATGCGAATGAGCACCAAATGACCAGTGACAAGATGGCTGATGCAAATCAAAGGGAGTAAACACTTGAGCGCCATTGATGTCGCGTCTGAAATCGAGGAGGTTCTCATCGTGATTGAGCCCGAAGTATCTAAAGTGTGAATTATTTTTTTGGGGTGCGCGAGGCGTGTGTATATATAGCGATTTTTTTGTATATACTGTAATCAAAAAACCTCTGAGAAGCCAAAAGGTATGAGCTCTGCTCAATGATCGACGTAAATACGAGGTAAAAGTGTTCGGAAGGTCACGCCAGATTGCCGTGCTACTATGGTCGGCCGTTGGAAGATGTTGGCCAGTTTTGTTTTCTAATAAATACGTGGAAGAGCCTGGTTTTACTAGTCGCTTGTTCGATTCGAAAAGAAGGTTGGACGATGCTCTCGAGTAGGTGTACAGTGTGACTCAAAAGCAAGTTATTAGGATACTTGATGGTTGTGTTCCAAGGTATGAACTGGATGCGACATGTGGAAGCCAAAGCACCTTATAACAAGCGAAGTCTATATACCTGGGGTACGACTGAATTCGCGTTGCTTGCAATAATACACGATATGACCTCATAGAGGAGTAAAATTAATGAGACTAGACCAGTCGATGGCACTTTGTGTCAGTCTGGAATGCATGTCGTTTTCCGCATCGCTGCCTATTTCACAAGGACGGAGTAAGTCGATGAACTCGTACACATCATTCTAGGCTGGCTCAGGTGCGAAAACAAAGTTTCAGCATGTTGATAAACTTCCAAGTTGGAAATGAAGATCTTTCAGTCATGCAAACATTGAACATACCTTTGCAAACTGATTATGGACTGCATTCACCTGCCGGGACACAGACAAGAGAAGAGAATGAGTTCGGTTGAAAAAGTCAAAAACTCTTCGAATACCTTGAAATATTAGCCTGGCTTTGGAGTATCCGGTCGGTCTGAGAACATCGATTGATTTCATTTCATCCGCAACAAACAGATATGCTCATCGCCCCTCATCATTCGTCTTCGGAATTGTCGCATCAAATCGAATAAATCGAATAAATCGAAGGTCTGTAAACCAGAGTAGTTGTGTACAACGTCCGGTGCTGAACGAGGCCGCAAGGCCAGGACACACTCATATCCGATCACACAAATCGGAAAAGAATCCGCCAAAGACTCTCCGGTGTTACCGTATGAAGTCTCACGTCACTATCAAACATCTGGTGGAGCTATAGATCCAATGATCCCTGGCGAGGCTGGGCCGCACAGCCACTGCCCTAAGGGTAAATATGTTACCACAGGCGACTGATGGTCGGTCGATTGAGTCGTTGACACGAAAAATATACATGCCGTACTTCGGGCGCATAGATCTTCAAGTATGATGCTAAACATATAGCTGCACTACCGGAGCCGATGCAATGCTTGCTGATTGAGTCGGAAGCAGAAAGTGAATGCATTTTTCACGTGTTCTATCAAAGGGATAGACTTATAAAATTGGTTTGCTCAACTTCAAGTAGCAAATCACACCATGGCCTCGAGGACCGTTACATTGAAAATTTATCAAGCATTTATGGAGCGTGAATTGCCCAATGAATCATTTAAAAGACATATAAATGAGAAAAGATGTCTGTTTGGCATTGAATACTTTGCATAATGCTCAAAGGTATTGATAATTTCTGAGGAGATCGTAGATGCAGATATCTAATAGTGAAGCGCATTTAACCACTTACAGTCAAAGTGAGGTGTCCACATTTGGAGTCCGTTTGGTGAGATTCACCCTGACCAAACCGGTAAAGCCGTCTGACAGATAATCATCAGGAGCATCCAGAACAGCCCTCCAGATGAGCAGACTTAAATTTTCTCTAGAATAGACGACACCATCGACAGAGGCTTTGGTCTTCGTGGTTGACTTGTCTACACTGACAGCTCGAAAAAGCACCTGCAATATGTTTTGAGAGATATTGAATCCAAGCACACTTCATTTTCTGAATCAGTTATGAGACCATCTTTCAAAAGCGCACTCACCCAGGACAAAAATAAGACTTGAAACTAAGTGTATATAAGAAGAACTGTAGATTCGCTGTCAAAAGCACTTCTAGATCCATATTCTATAGCCAAACATCAAAAGTCGGGACTGTGAAATCAGTTATCCAACCGGTCAATATCACATTCAGAATCAGGGTGTCATGGTTTCCAAATTTAGGATCATGAAGCCAGAACTCAAGTGCTGGAGGTGAATAACTCCTTGGACATCATAGCGCGAGCGGTTGACGGCGCGAAACATACGATTGACCAGAGCGCTTTTGCTTTTGAAATTTGCGTACAAACTAGATGAAAAATTCTGTCAAGAAGATCATAAATGCCCAAGTGTCTGTATCAGACATTCCGAAAAGTCGAGTAGATGGCAAAAGTACTTTATGATCAAATCAAGACCCAAATATAATGGCTTGTAGAACAAAATCATCATATTCAACGCGACATTGTACAAATTGTAAATGTAACACCTTCAGGATCATCGAGTAAGAATACAAGTTCAATGTGAGAGTATCTCCCTTGCACATAATAACGCTTGTTTGTCAATGGAGACGCTACAAAAAAATGCGTTCCGCTGCAAAGTTATCATTTTGAGTATCTAATAAATAAACAAAAGCACTGATAAAGTCCAATGCTGAGAGTCCCAATAATTCGGCTGAGCTTATCCAAGCTGATTTTCACAGTAATATATAGTCATCTCTAATAGGTTCTGTTTCTCTAAGATCTTTCCACGAAGCATCACTCTTCTTCCTAAATTCACGTCCAATTACTTCCAAGCTTTTTCTTTCAAACGACAGCTCAATTTTCTTGCAACGAATCTTTAATTGACTTATTATCATCATGCCTCCCCCTCCCCTAAACCTTACCACTTTCAGAGTTAAAAAAGTCTTTACCAATGATATCAATGATGGTTATATTGTGAGTACCCTTTTCTTTCCTTTTCATTCAATCTTTCAGCTCCTCCGATTCTTCTTCTAATGACACTTTCACTGATTCACTCTTACTTTTTTTTCCCTTTCCAGAGCGGCGCATCAGCAAACGACCGAAGCGCTATAGAATCAATATCCAGTGGTCCCTCCTCAGGTTTCCCGTCCAACCTCGAGAGGAGTGTCACCTCACCTATTCTCGAACGTCCTCTTCGCATAAAACGTAGAATCAAAAAAGTTATCCCGGTGGTACCTATCAACAATGAATTAGTGAGTATTGTAGACCTATCCAGTTTTGAACATATATATTCTTTGACATCTTTTCCTCATATTGATATCTACCTCTTATTTTCTTTACATAGGAATCCGAATCCTCCCAGCCCATTCAAACCCCTCTTATGGAATCAGATTCTCGCGGTCTTTCCGAAACCTCCTTGATCATGAACCTTGACGGTTCTGTCAAGTCACCTCATCGCAAACCCGCCCTGATCATCAGAAGAAAAACCAAGAAAACTGCCCCGCAGGAATTTGACCAGGATGCAGTGGTGAGTGTCTATCCTTATTATCATAAACCTAATCTTTCTTTTTAGACTTATCTTTTATTAACCACTTTCCCCCATCTTAGGACGCCGAATCAAGCAACCCCAGTCAACCCCCTTGCGCAGAACCAGAGCCTGTCCTTGAAGCACTCCCAACCTCCAAACGTCGCTTGAAGCATCGCGGATTCGCATTGGCCCGTGGTCAGGACTTGGAAGAAGCTATGCGGAATTGGTCGGCAGTTGAAGCTGAGCCTGATCTCACGACTGAAAAAGTAGAAGAAGCTTACGAATCTGACAGTGTATACTCGCAAGCAAGTGAATATTCTCATTATGGTGAATCTCTTGTTGATCCCTGGTTAAATACTAAGCGTAGAAAATCATGACATCTCATACTGATATATATCTCGTACGTTTTATTTGTAACTTGAATGTAAAGCTCGCTGTAATTGTATAAAAAGTCTTGCTCGTAGAATCAGGACAATGATCCATTTTTTCAAAATCCTGAAAATCAGCTCATGATCATCTCACTGGCGATTATAGAGTTGCAACCATATCTCGTCTAGAAGTTGAGAGTAGTATATAATGAGATGATACATACATCTATGGAACCATCTCTATCTGTCAGTCTGACTACTGCTTTTGATAATGCGGAAGCAATGGCAACCCGATACCAAATTGATTCAAGTTTTACACATAAATCTGTTGATTGAAAAACCACAGCACATTTCTCAAAAATCAATCATAACAAAACATCCAAAGATTGACAACCTACAGTAAAGATCATGACTTTAGCAACAGATCATAGAATCCGGTTTAACCAATGGCTAAGACTACTATACCCTGATGAAAAGATTATCATGGCAAACAGAAGATAATGAGAGAGATAATCACAGGATTGGAAACTTGGAATATGTATATATATAGCTTATTAATATAGGTAAGCTCAAGGTGTTTACTACACCATATCATCTCAGACTCAGCAATCACATATATCATACAAAAAACAAAAACAAACATGATCTGTATATTGTAGTACAAGTAGAACAAGAATTGTGAGGTATGTAGTCAACCCCTCTTCTGTTTCCCTGATCCTTAAAGTACATAGTAGGATTTTGGTTTGAGTTATAAAGAAATGAAAATACAAACCAAACCAAATACTTACATTCTTGTTTATCTGATCAACTGAAAACCCTAGATCATCACATTTAAAAGTTGGATCATCATCGAGAAAAGATTAAAAAGTTAATCTTAGAGAAGAAGCCAAGTATTGTGGGTACAAGTAAGATAAGATAAGAGCAATAACTGAAATAATCCAACTTTCAACTAACTATGTACAATCAATAAGAAATTCACCAAGAAAAGATAAGTAGTCAGTACATCAAAGAGTCGGGACACATGAGCTCATATTTCAATCTATTGATCTATTTCTAGTAAACATTGTTTCAAGACTGCACTTGAGGTTTTTCCTCCGGTAGGAGAAACATTTCACAAAAAGCGGTTTGGAGCCACCCCAATTTTCTCGTTCGTTGTGATCCCAAATAGGGTCTTGACTCTTATGGCTTTTGGCAAAGTAGCATTGGCCGTCTGGATTCTCGTAAGGATACACACTGAGGAGTGTGAGAGCATTAGGTAGGGAAAAAGAGACAGATCAGTTTCTAGACTTTGGAACTCAACGCGGATATACCACCATATAGGGCGTGGACGCGGCCGGGCAGAGAAGGGTTTGTTAAGCTAAACGATATTAGAAGGGTGAAGAAGACACCCCTTCCCAACTTTGCTCAAGATGGAGATCAGTTAAGCTTACTCAGACATCATGAATCCCTAAGTTATTGTTCGGCCGCAAAGAACTCAGCTAAGCAAGCTACCAAAATGTGATCCAAAATGTCATCAAGTTCATGATAAGCGCAACACCTAGAACGAAAATCACTCCAAATGGCAGATGTCTTGGTATACATAGACATGCAAACAAGATGACTATATAATACTTGCAATTATTTTTTTGCCCACCTTCAAGTTTTCAGGACCATACACTCTTTTTTCTTACTGATACCATGAGCCTACAACAAAAACTAACAAATGTAAAAAAAAGAAAAAAAAAAGAAAAAAAAAACAAAAAAAAAAGAGTAACAAACAACAAAATTATACATTGATATAATGATGAGAAATCGGAAAAGTAATGATAAAATATAACTCTTGAATAAGATGCCTTCATTTGATTTGATGAGGATTCATAATTAATTCCCATTAGCCTTTTCTCTTATCGATCTCAACTTCTTCAAACCTTTCAACATCAATACCTTTTCCTCTGTACCCATTCCTTCACCTGTACCACCCATCCCACTAGTATCTAGTTCATCAAACAAACACTCTAACTCAGCTTGACCAGATTGATCTTCAATCTCTAACAAATCAACCGGACTACGAATTCCAATCCAAATGAAATGTGGTCCATATGCCGCCATAGTAGGTGCCAAGCTCGTCAAGAAATCAACAATCTGTACTTGAGCCTTGATTGATAATCGGATATTGAGAAGCGACTGTGCATCATGATTGGCTGGACGTTTGACGTTCCTTGCCATTGGAGTGATTGTATTCAGGAGTGTAGCCTTTTGTTTCTCATATCCACTCATGGTAGCCTCTGTAGCATAATTGGTCGGTTCTCCGTTTTGAGTAGGGGGAATGTAATAGTATGGGAGTTGACCTAACATCTTGGCGGGTGGAACTATGCCTGCGGCTGGCACAGGTTCCTCGCTTCGGTTCGAGGGTGGGCTGGGGCTTGCGTGGTCACTCGACCCGGGAGCGGTTGGTGCGGGTGTATCAGAGGATCGAAGTGGCTTTCCGGTATAAGGGTCAAACAAGAACGGTTTCGGAGCTGACATGGTATTGGCTACCGCTGCTGCCGGTGGAGTGGCTCCCGCGGCAATTGAGCTCGGGCCAGCGGAGTCATAAGCAGCAAAGCCCTCAGTAGGATTGGCTGGAACGTGGGCCGATTTTACCCTCTTTCGCTTCGGCGCTCCAGAGCCATTGCTACTTGGATGCGCTCGACTCGGGTTGTGGAACGGTACATGAGGACCATACGGGTGCTGTGAAATGATGATTCATGTCATAAATTCATTAGCGGAAAATGGTTGGAGAATGCCCCGAAAAGAAAGAGTGGAAAATGAACATGTGACATACATTATGCCGATCGTTCACTTGTACCACTTCGAACCCCTCAACACCATTCTTCGCCTTCATGACCTTGTAGACTGCCTCGCATCCGTTCTCGGCCATCTTCTGACCAGCCGTACCAGGTTCTTTGAATCTACTACATCGTAAAACGATCGTACCAGAACTTCCCTTTGATTGGGATTGACTGAGAGCGAAGCCTCGAGCCTCGGCACCCTGACGAGCATATGTGCGAAAATCGTCCCATGATTTGAAGATTTCGCCAACTGTATCCCAATCGACAGACAAATAATCAACAAACGTCAATAGGAGGCGAGATTATTATTGGACGGAAAGAAAATAGGTAGAGTGATAAGAAACGATTGACTCACCCCGAGGTAGATGCGGGTGGATTGATTCGTCAGGCGGAGGGTCTGGGTAAAGACCTTGTTCAGTGGCTGAAGCAAGTTTTTGAGCTTGACGAGGATACGAAGCTGATTGCATGATGAGGTGTTGATCGTGAGAGGAAGAAGGATATCGAGAGTGATTGGAATGGGTCTCGATCAAATTAGAAGCAGAGGAAGAAGAAACGGGTGGTGATGAAGAGATAGAAGGCAGGATGTCGAGCTGGGTGTGAGAATCAGATGTAGAATTTAATCTACTATGAGCCGTGGTTAGATTCGAATGAGGTTTGCGATTAGGGTTCTGATACTCGGCTGAGTCTGACTCTAACGAGGGGTTAGTGTCGATATTATTCAAAGAACTTTTGGCATCAAAAGAACCAGCAGGAGTACCGGCGGGGCGGGGATGATTGAGAAGAGTTTTAGAATGAGGATTTTTGACGGTAGGCGAAGATTGAAAGCTGTTAGCAGTAGGATTTTGATGGACGATAGGTGAATGATTATGGGTAAGTTGCGATTGAGTAATCTCAAATTTGCCACCTTCTACGAGCGTCCCGTCCGGGTTCACTTGCCATTTTGCAGTCACCGCAACCGGACAAGGTGCTTGAACGACTTCCCCAGGCGCTGGAGTAGCAGGTTCTGAGACGCCGTTGTTCTTCTTAGGTCGCTTATAGTTTCGACCCACAGTACAAGCAAAACATATGTCTTGACGGATCTTTTTAGGATACGATCCTCTGGAGGCTAGATGAAAGCCAAAGGAGGCTGCCGTTCGCTTGCAATGCTCGATGAAATGCTCACGACTATCGAAAGTGGTACCAGCTATTGAACAAGAACCATATGTCAGACAACGGTTTAAAGGAGAATAGAAACGAAAGAGCAACAAGATGGACGGGAAAAGATAAGATGAAGCAAAATGAGATGGACTGACTTTGACCAAGTTGAGGGCTCATGAAGACGCTTGGGGTTGAAACGGAACCATCCGACGCAACTTCAGCGAGGAGAGGAGACATGGTCAAGAGTTGAGATATGTTGAGTAGTTGTAGTGATCTGGACGGTAATGAAGATTGAAAAAGTAGAAAGGGTTCAAGTGTTGAACGATTTGCGATGAATTGAAAGGTAGGATATGAGGAACGAAACAATCGATGAAAGTAGGATGATAGTACCTAATGAAGATCAAATTCAAAGTAGATAGGATAGAACGAGATAAAGAGGAGGTGATGACCTAAATCAGATGATGATGATGATGCTGAGGCTGAGGATATGGAAGAGAAAGAGAAAGAAGGAAAGAAAAGCGAGGGGAAGAAAGATGAGGATGGATGGGAACAGGAAAGTTAGAAAAGTCAGGTGGTTGATTAACCGATGATTGAGGTGTTTAAAAGTAGTTTAGCAGCCCATCATAACAACCCCATCGACCACACACACAGAGTCACTGCTGCATCGACCACGGTCCACCGATCAACTTCAACCAGGCGAGGGTAGCTTAAACACAGGGAGTAGAAAACTACACACCAAAAGGACAAATCAACTCAAGTCAAAGTCAGACTCAAATCAAAAAGAGAAATGAACCAAGAGGGTAAAGGGGTTTAGGATGATTGAGCGAGGAACTTGATGAAGGGCAGCATCAAGTGAAGATAACCCTCTCTATAAGCTCAAGTTGAATGCAGTGACTCTGAGCTTGAGACAGCTTCAACTGCACCTCAATCAGAAACTATCTCAACCAAGCCAAAAGACCACACATGACTCAATACATCAACAATTCATCGGATTGCACCTTCCTACTTACTTAAAACACAGCCCAACACATCAACTCTGGACCTTTTCATCAGATCTATGATGTATGTATCAGAGTCTACATACAATTTACCAGCAGCGATAGTGTTACGTACCTCACTTCATCAATCTACTTTGATCAACCCCAAAAATAAATCTAAAGAGGTTGTAAAAGAATCGATAGGATTGATCAATAAGACGATGTGATTGAACTTTTGTGATTATCCCAGTGAGAAGTGAATCCAGACAAACGCTGCAGAAATGATAACATTGGAAAACTTGATAAACTTTCCAAGATGACCAAGATAAGACGAATGGGAACAAGTTTGATACTAAAACCTCATTCTCAATCAACCTTTAAGACTTCATAAATCCACACAAACCTTTCGAAAAGCAACGTGGCAAGTTTGATGACTTTGAGTAACCGTCAATAGACTTCCAAATTCAGATATCTACCCATTTCCCATCTTGCAGTACTGGGAAAACAGTGGGGAAAAACTGGTGGAGGCACAATGGTTTTTATAGTGCATCGTTCAAGTGAAACCAACCGCACAGGCTTGACGCCTTAAACTTAACAAAGTCCCACGCTCGCGCCTACTCGCGAGGCGTCGAGCGAGGGACTTATGCCAAACTCGCACAAACTCATGGGTCACCGTAAGTTTTTTTGCAGGAGCTTTCTTGCAAGCCGTCTACACAGCTCCCTACCGAAGATTACTACTTGGTCTAAAGAGAAACTTTGTGCGCACTCCTTCTGCGCACATAGTACATATTTTTTTTCCCGAGGAAAGTACTCCCCTCATCCTCTAGATTGGTTTTGAAATCTGCGTATGAAGATGTATATGTAGGTGAACTGCGGAGTCAAAACTTGGCCCAAAACCTGTCTGGTCCAAAACTGGTGTTGGCCAGCAGAAAACTTTTTGCAAAGTCTGTGATCTTATACGTTGCCATTCCACCACCAAATTATTGCCTACACACCAATACCTCTCAATCATCAATCATGCCTCTGACTCGCAGCAAGTCAGCTTCTGCCTTGAAATCTACAGACAACACACAGAGCAATCATACTGCTCAACAAATCACCATATATCCTCAGCACCTCGATTATATTGCTACTGCAAGTGCTTCCGTCAGGAGATCACTTATAGAACAACACTTTCGAATCTACTATCAAATGGAGCCTCGACCTCAGCAAGTTGATTGTGTTCTTCACCTTCTCGAGGGATGGAACACCTTCTTATTGGCCAGCACAGGCTTTGGGAAGAGTAAAGTACCCGAGATGTATCTGGCAACCTTTGTGAATACGGATAAGCCAATGGTGATGGTTTTGAATCCCCTAGATGCACTTGGTGACAATCAGGTAAGTAATTACTTGTCTCGTTTTCAATGTTTTTCTGACAATCATATCTGTTTTTAATTATGTAGGTTTCTGAAAAGAAAAAGGACGGATTTACCGCTGTCAGTCTCACACAAAGATCCTTTACAAAGGCTGTCTATCGTGAAATTCTGCGAGGAGATTATCAGTTCATATACCTGGTCAGTTTCTCTTTTTTGGTCTTTGTCACTGTCATTCTGACATGCCTCTCAGAGTCCGGAAATCTTCCTCAATAGTCCACTATTTTCCAAACTATACTTCAAACCAATTTTTCAAAGACGATTGGTTCTCAAGGTTGTCGACGAAGCTCACTTGATTTATTGTTGGGGTTTGGTAGCCTCTGGTGGATCTCGAAACTTTAAGACCATACAAGATATGGGCATATTCCGTCCTAGTTATGGTAATCTATTTGGCCGATTTCTGGCAACTGATCATGCCCCTATTTTATTGATGTCAGCTACTTGCCGTCCAAAGGCCATTGATGGCATCAAAAGTAACCTTCATCTTGCAAAACACAATTTAAAAATTTGTCGCGCAGAACTGGTTCGTCCGGAGATCCGGATCATTCGAGTCACTATGAAACATCCCCTCAAGACGGCTAAGGACCTTCAACAGTTTTTTGGTCCTGCTCAACTTATCCCGGATGACTATCTACCACCGACTCTTATCTACTCAGGAACACAAAATGGAACTTTAGAAACACTTCGTGCCATAAATTTAGCACGAGGCCAACCTGAAAACTCATTCAACGGTATGAGTACCTGTGCATGACGGTATCACGCTGCTACAGGACCGGATGATAAGGCTACTCGATGTGATCACTTTGTTAGACTCTTATTTTCAATCATCTGCTGTACTATGGCTTTGGGGCTTGGGCAGAATTGGAAAATTGTACGTAGGGTTATTGTGATGGGTCGAATGGATCCAGCGGCCGTAGCACAGATGATCGGACGCTGTGGGCGGGATGGACGACCAGGCGTTGGGGTTCTTTTAGTCGAGGAAAAGAGGACTGGCGTAGGCAGCAAGAATCACATCAAAGAGTTTGAAAAGCCCAAATCAATGTCTGATGATGAACGCATGGACGCACTTGCAGTCACTCCTGTTTGTCTTAGAGTTGCAATGGCAGTGGATAATTCATGAGTAGTATAGCCTGTCTATCACCATGGTTTCTATCTTTTCCAAACTGATTTTAAATCCAGTAAAGGTCACATTCCATTAAGTTTTGGAGACCCCGATTACATTTCTGAGCTAGCTCGACAAGAAGAGGAATGTTTTCCATTGTGTCTTTGCTCAAACTGCGAGCCAGAATTGGCCAAAACGTTTTTGGCTGCACAACATCAAGCAACGAATGAAAACTTTAGTGACATAGCTCTTGGCACCTACTCTCGTAATCTACTTCACAACCTATCTTGTCCCCCTGCACCCTCATCGGACGAAGCAGACCTCAAAAAAATCCTGACCTGCCCCCTAAAAGATAAGGCCCGTGAGATGGTAATCATAAAAATTCTTGTCAAAAATCTAGTGTCTGAATTTAATTTATTATATGATCAACAGAATCCTAATAAAGATCAAGTTATTAAACGACAAACTATGTTCAATATCGAAAAACATGCATGGCCAATTGCTAAAAATGCGGATATCATCTCACAAGGGGTTTCACTGCGCGGATTTCTTGGTAGTGAAGCATTAGATGGGATGTTTGATTGTATATTACGGTGCATATTCAATTGGCAACAGTCTGATGAATACAAGATCCATCAGGCCGATATTGTTAAGCTTGCGAAACTTCGAGTCACTTCTGCAACCAAAAAGGTAGAGAATAAACAACTGAAGCGGACTGCTCAAGTGGCTGGTTTGGGTGGGCAGGTGCAAATCAACACCTCAACCAATCAAAACACAGATTTACAAAACACCACCACTGACGCACTACGACCACTCAAGCGGACTCTTCCTCCAACTCCACTAACACCTGACAATTTCGGACCAAATCTCTACAATCCAAACACCGGCCCGGCCTCCATCAATCAGATTACACCCGATAGTTTCCAACCACTAAATACACACCCACTTGATGAAAGTACAATTGCTTCACAGTTGCCCCAGTACGAACCAATTACACCCGACAGTTTCCAACTACCAAACACAGGCCCACTCCATAGAGGTCCAATTGCTGCAGAGTCCTTTGGGTCGTCCCAATACAATCCAACCCTTGATGATCAAAACACTTCACTCTCTAACCCTCTAATTGTGTATCAGTTTCATCGTTCAAGTTCTCCACTTTCATTCCTTGCAAACCAGTCTTTAGATCAGCAATTACTTATGAACTCATATTATGAAGAAAGTACATCACTTGAAGAACCGATTGCAAATTCTTTTCATGATCATGCTTCTATCAATCATCCCATTCAAGCTCAAATTGATTCGACTTTGGATTCAATTCATCCAAATCAAGACTCTACTGTAAACTCATTGCAATATTCCTTTGAAGATGTCGACTCAATATCCAATTGGTCAAACACTAGACTGAATGTATTTCAAACGGATCAACAAAATCAACATTCTTTTTCCAACCCAATACAACACTCTCCAAGTCTTAACCGCTCATCATCTCATCAACGCACTACATCATACCTCAATGTCTCAAATGAGTCTCAGATCGATTTTCCACAAGCAAACCCTGACGCGATTGTACAGACAAACCTAACTGGTTTTCCAAACCAGACTTCGGTCATACAAACCCATGGTCAATTGGAACCTGACTTAGAGCTCCATTGGAAGCGCTTTGGGTGATATAGATGTGAGTACATATATCGGCTTTCTGAAGTTGATATGCTCACTAACCTGACTCTGATTCAACATTCTCAGTCGCACCCTCTCCATCTAGGTTGACATTTGGAATGTCTTCTGATAGTGTACTCCCCCAGCGAAAACGAGATCGAGCGCTATGAAGATACTCAGTTTTGAAGACTTCTTGTAATTTTTCAAACCCGGCATTCATCAAGTCCACATTTTGTTTCGGTTCTTCAGAGGTGTTGATTGAGGTAAAGGTTTGATCTGCTTGGCGAGCAAAAGCTTGCATAGATTTTGGGGTTATGTAAACCTTACGGCTTTGATAAGAATTTTGAAACCCCGATCTTATCTTTATTTGTGCCATTATAAGCTGGAGCTGTTTGAAAAAATAAACGTTGTTCAGCTACCTGTTGCACAACTTGAATATCATGAGTCTTACCAGCTTAATTATCAGTGAATATCGTTCTGCAAGTCTTTTGATTTTCGTGCCTGAGCCCTAGATATGAGATAAACGATTGATACAATGGTTTAGTCAGTGTATAAGAGTTAACTTATCAACTTTTTCAATTCAAAGGTATGCATACCGCATGATTGAAGAAGAATTTCAACCACCAAATCTGGTGTTCAAGATGCAAATCTTTGGTTTCAAACCTCCCAGCAGCCCCTCGTGCTGATATCAACATAGAATGCTTGATTACATGAGCTAAACCAGGAGGTAGATAATGCTCCAAGAGCAATATAAGACGAGGGAGATGCTGGGAATAATGTGATAGCCCTGTTGATCCATGGGACATCACGGACCATCTTTTCCACATACGTATCAGTCTACCAATGTCACCTGCCTTGGTGGCCTGATCAGCCTCTACATAGGTGGCTAGATCTCGAAGTCGCAATCGAAGATTGTAACCTCGATTATCTTTGTTTTTTTCAGCCGCCTCCAGGCTGTCAGTTGAAAAATACTCTTCTGCAGTCTGATTAATTATTGATTGCGCTATGTCTTTCTCTAAAAGGTTAATATCATGTTCACCTTTGCGTTTGTTGATCACTTGTCTAAAAATTTTTAATTCGTAAGCATAAGCTCTGATATTCATATGTATATATTAATAAAAAAACAAACCGCAAGCACCAAACCATGGTAGCAAAATGAATCTGGTAGATCATTCGCATGATGACTCCAAAATCTTTCTTGATCACCGGACGTTCTGCTTTTCCAGTAGATGCCAAGCTTTTGAAAACGGCATGTCTTTTTCATCTCCTACCTGACCCCAACCACCTAAGATCTGCCATTGGCCAATGTTCCACATGGTGTGTGCGCCTCCGGGAAGGGTGAGGTAGTTGATCATGCTTTCATATCGATGTCCAGCTGGCTGAAGTTTTCCTCGACAACTTTCTAAGTTGATGCATGTTCCCACATCGCCTTCAACTATTTGTAGATCGTTTGGGTTGTCCTTCAGAGGCCTCCCAGTGAGTGTTGCGATATGTTCAAGTACTTGACCCAGACCTTGAGCTGAACCGCAGGAAAGATCCATCAGAGGTAACATGGCCAAGTCAGCCTTTTTTGCCAGTATGGGTTCCACAGGCGGCGGTGTGCGAGTTACTTCCGGCAACTTTTCAGGGGTAACTGTACGGTTGTTGGTCACTACATAGTCGAGATACGCCTGACCTAGCTGAGCCTTGATGGTCTCTGTCCAGTGGGCACGTTCAGGAATTGATGGCATGAGTTGTTTTACATCAACATCCATAGTTTCAGCTCTACGCATTGCTTCAATGAAAGAATCCAAAGTGAGATCTATTGGTGGAACTTTCTCATTTGATGTCAATGATTCCGGCAAGAAATGTAGATAACCGTAGGTGCCATGGAACATTCGTGATTCAGCTTCTACTCTTGAATAATGTATACGCTCTTGAACGTCAAAGTTATCGAGGATTAAGAACGGTCGGATGGGATAATCAAAAGAGACTCTTCTTTTTAGCATGGACAGTCCTAATTTTCCTAAGCGAGCCATTGCACGGAGAGCAGAACGACGGGAGGTGGAAAGTCCTATTGCTTGAAGATATTGATTAATACGCTCACTGACCCCACCTGCCAGAAAGGCTATAGAATTTTCGAGCTGAAGGCCATTCACTGAACGGTTATTTGCAAACGCAATCATCGAACAGATGGTAGAGGCCACCTGATGGAAAAACAGAGTTAAATAAAGGTGAGATCACTGATTCACCTTATCAATTCAGCAACAAAACAACGCAAAACAACGCACATGATCAAAGCGTGATTTTGCTTGGTCACAGGTAGTCCCTCTCTTCACATAGGCCACTCCTTCAACATCATTCATCATGTCCAAGTCTGAGTTTGTTTCGAACTCATCATCTGATTCGGGCTCATCACTTTTTTCTACCATTGCATCACTTTCACCGTCTTCACCTTCTTCACCTCCGCTGTCTTCCTCTTTTGCCGAACTGGAAGTGGAGCTTGAAGAGTTGTCCGCTGGCACATCATCAGTTGTACCTAAGCAAGGGTGAGAATCTGCTTTGTCCTTAACTCCTTCTTCTTTTTGATTGTTTGTTGAATCTGTGTTGTCAGTGTCGGGATTGTCCGTAGAGTTGGCCGCACTTTCCATGTTCTCTTTGGGAATTACAGAGACAAAGGGATCTGGCTCAGTTCCAGGGCGACCTGTTGATAATCGATGTCGAATGAGCTCCCATAGGAAGCTCATTCCGGATTTGATTTGATTCAATCTCATCTGAGATTCCCCACCCCCAAAAAACAACGGGGTCACAGACTTAGCTGGCACATGTTCAGGATAATGAGTAGCTTGCCATCGACGAGAGGCCTGAAGGTCCACAATACGCTTAGCCTATACAAGTAATTGTGACATGATCAGTACCTTTAAAATAAAGATGTCTTGAAGTCACATACATACCTCCGAAAGAATGAACTCGTTCCATTGCAGTTTTCCCTTTCTAGTACGGTATGCAAGCTTACGAATAGCTAATAAGACAATCAATGTCCCCTTCCATCCCTTGTCCCCTCCCCAATATCTACGAGACGTATTCAAAATACCATGTCTGTCTACTGCTAATAGATAAGTCTGGATAACGTCTTTGAAGGAAACTTTGGAATGAAGACTCTGAACTTCATTTACCAAACGGACCACGAGAGCGATCTTTGAAGGTGGGAAGTAGCAGTTTTCTAGATCCACTTGCACGGAAGACATTATTGATGTTTAAATTATGCAAAGAACGGCAATGAAGTGGCAAACCTGGTTATGTATGCTATGATGAATGGGTGATGAGTGCTTGATATACTGAGATGTGTCTTAGACTCTCGGCTTTGCATTGGTAAATTTCCAACAAGGCTAACGGGGATCCACGGCCTACGGAAATCCAATTAGGAAATTGGATGCCCCCAATCCCAGTATAACCATCTCGAGTCTTCATGTAGTCTGATGAAGAAAATACAATACCTGTTTTTCTACATATGCACAACATCAAGCAGCAGCAGAGAATAGGTTACAAGCAAAATTTAATCAGATCTGAATCTTTACAACAGTTAAGGACAAAGTCGGAAAAAGAATTCAAATCCATAATCAAGAAAACTAATTTAGCTTATGTCAAGCTACTTGTTATAAAAAAAGTACTGTAAACATCAATAGATTTAATACTTTTGATAGATAATGATCAAGTGAATCCTGTGGGCTTTTTTTCTACAGAAGATATATACATAATTGAAGTGGATTCCGACTTAGACCACACATTTAATGTGAGTGGTTGAACATGAACATAGAAAGATAGGATTGATCAAAGGGGTCAATGTCCAATTGTTCAAACTTAGACCACACAATGATAGTGTGAGTGGTTGAGCGTGAAGAAGTTTTGATCAAAGGGGTCAATGTCATAATTTTTTAACTCAGACCGCACAGTGATGGACAGGGATTAGCCTACCCAACTTGTAAAAGCACCGCTCTTATAAAGCCTTCCAGGGTTGAAAGATTACCCGACTGAAACAGTAGTACCCACTTTGTGGCTTGGCCTTTTGGTCACTGCATGGTTTTGGTGGCTGAGGCTTTTGGCCACTGGATGTTTTTGGAACTTCCAGTTCGATTTTGCACCCCAATTTGCATTTGTAACTTGTTTGGCTCAAAATAATGGCTTTTGGGTGTCAAGTTGCAGATTTGCAATTGAAGTATGCAACTTTACAACACCATGTTTGATGCTATATGATCACGCGTAAAAAATAACAGCGTTGCTGAGCAAGCAATAGCAGTGTTCCTTAAGAATTTGTAAGGGTTGTGTATGTATATCAAAGTGCTTTGGACAAAATTATGCCGACCGAAACCACTTAACTTCGCAGCAGTACATAGCGAATTTACATATTACAACTCCCTTTGAGACGCAAATTTCAAAACCAATCTAGAGGATGAGGGGAGTACTTTCCTCGGGAAAAAAAATATGTACTATGTGCGCAGGAGGAGTGCGCACAAAGTTTCTCTTTGGACCAAGTAGTAATCTTCGGTAGGGAGCTGTGTAGACGGCTTGCAAGAAAGCTCCTGCAAAAAAACTTACGGTGACCCATGAGTTTGTGCGAGTTTGGCATAAGTCCCTCGCTCGACGCCTCGCGAGTAGGCGCGAGCGTGGGACTTTGTTAAGTTTATTGACGCCTGCGGTTGGTCATACTGGGGGTTAAGTAAAGTCTTTCTGTTCTCACAAAATTCTTGATTGATTTTTCTATGTATATACAGCCGTTGTGACAAATAATGGTTTTTTTTTTTTTTTTTTTTGACTCCCAGATTTTACCCGGTTTCTGACAACTCGTTTTTGGCCACTGTCGGACTGACCAGTGGGCGGGATTGTCGATTTACTCTTCCCATCAATCTTTCGACCTGATTACCTTAATCGCCAATCCATTGTTCGACACTCACGACTTCGACACCCACTGCAGCACTCGTGATGAACTCCCCGGCCGGATGGAGGCATGGCCGGTGGAACTGCGATGATTCAATTTTTTCTTGGATCCCATTGATCTCGACGAATATAACCAAGAACTCATCTCATACCCCTCCGTTTCTTTCATTCCCGGTTTTGGTCTCCTATTCACCTTGGTACATGTCTTCCTTCGGTTTCTCCATCCTTTTCACTGGTTTTTAAGCAGATCGACTCACACCAGTCTCGTTTCATTG
>NW_006768775.1:1760751-1789268 GCF_000204055.1 Melampsora larici-populina 98AG31
CGTTCAATTCAAAGTCATATCAGTCAGTGTTCCCACCTTGTTCCATTTGATAACACGCTGATTCTTCAACATCTTTACCAGAAATGCCACTCGAACCTATTCAAAATTTGATCCATGAGGATGAGAATCCCGATGAAGGCGAGTTTCTCTATTCTGTATTTCTCACTTACTCATCCAGCTGATATTGATCTCCTGCAGTGTTTGATCCGCCTTTTTTGATCACGGAAGGGGACGATGCCCCAGCGCGTCATCCTACGCTCGCGCGCCTCTGGCGCCAAGGAACCGAATCTCGTCGATTGATGGAAGAAAGTCAATCGTTTACGATTGCGGTGGGCTTCAAAATCCACACGAACGACATTGTTGATGTCGCACCTGGCATGGCCAAACCGACTCCTGCAAAAGTGACCACCGGGAGGAAGAAGCCACCTCCAACCCCTCAGTTCACCGTCATCGATTCCTCCGACTTCAATGACGGACTGGTCTTAGACTCCAAGGTCTTCATGTACGGAAAATCCTTGAAAGAGTTCAAAGACTTAGTTGGCAACGTTTGCGACCTGTACTTCCCCGGAATCAAGAAGGTCGTTCTTGAAAGCGCGTTGGCACCGTTGTTGACCTGGAATGCAACTGTTGGTTCAAAGAAAACCAAATTGACCGATTACAAGAATTACCAAGACTTTGTCAACAATCTGGGAAAGAGCCGTAGCTCGAAAGGTACCGTGAACATTGTGTTGGAGAAACCTCAAGTTAAGGCTAAGAAGACTGCCCAGGTGTGTACTTTTCTCTTTACCATCTCCTCAAAGAATGGTATGTGTTTCTTTGATTCGTGTGGTATCTGATCGATTTACGGTTGTTTTCGCTACATAGGCTACTAGTGCGGTGGCGTTCATCAAAGGAACTGTGGACCCGAACTCGATTGAAGGAGCCCTAGCCGCTTCGAAGGAGGAGCTCGCCGAGGCCAAAGAGGAAACCGCGGTGAGCGTGATATGGTTCATCGCGTGGTTTAGGTCTTGCATGCTCATCTTTCGCGTTTCATTGGCTCAACCAGGCGGTCCAAGCGGCCAAAGATTTAGAGCTCGAGGCGGCTAGTATCTACCAAGATCACCTTGAAAGAGCTCTTGGTGGGGATGGCGCGATCTTGACGGCACCTTGGGATCCAACTTTCTTTTATCGCTTTTCGCATCGGTGTGCCTTCATATGGGCCAGAGCGATTGTAAGTTTTTTTTCTCTCCTCCTTGTTTTCCTTCTCTTCTCCCGGGCTAACTACGATGATGACCACCAGCGCGATGGTTACACCACACGGGCGATCCCTCCTAGTACTACCGAGTACAAGAAGGAGATGGCCAAAAACCAGATGAATCATCTGGCCACCAATGTCGACAATCGAGTGAAGAAACGCTACCCGGTTGCCATGCCTGCGGCCCAAGCTTCAAGCTCCCAAGCCAAGCATCGCAACTTCTTCGCGAACCCTCCTGCCAGCGATGTCAAGGTCAAGATAGAATCGGAAAGTCCTTCCGGCTCCAAACGTGCGCTGGAACGCACGTCATCTTCTCTAACCAGCGTGACCTCCATCAAGAAGATCAAGCAGGAATCTTGTGAGCATATTACGTTTTTTTCCAATTTCGATTTCGAAATTGATTTTATTTTCACAGCCTCGGGTGATCTTGCCACCAAGCCTATCTTGCTCCTCACTGACGAGGATGTCCCCGAAACGGTTGTATACGCTTCCGACTCTGATGTCGAGTACGTGGTGACCCATTCGACACTTTTGGACGACTTTCTCTCTGCTTGCGAAGTCCCTCGCAACGATCTTGCCACTCGTAAGATCCTCCGTAAGGCTAATGTGGTGTCCTGGACCGACCTGGTCCCCAGCGTCCAAATGACAGCTAATGTCCTGACTGGCCATGGGATGCCATTCTACATGGCTCAACGCCTCCTCACTTCTGCCGCGGAGGCTCATGCCCAGCAAGAATCTTCAACCCCCGCCGAGTGAGACGGATTGTTTCCAAATTCAAAATGACTCGTAAATGCTATCGTTTACGATGTACTGTTCCAATCTTTTTTCCATGAAAATCCAAAGTGGTCTTACATGTGTCTAACCACCCGTCTCCAAACTTGTGACTTGTCTACGTTGTTTCCTCTTTGTTCCGTGTCTTGTGCAGTCTGATATGTCTACTTCAACTTTGATAGTTTGTTGTTTGCAACTTTGAAATATGGCCAATTTGATTCAAACTTAACCGACTCTTCAAAATATTCCAGGTGCTCAATGGGAAAGTTTTGGAGTCCTTAAATGCCCAGTGAAACGATCAATACATGATACCCACCTCACCCTTATGATGTCGATAGTATTAATTGACATCATAAGAGTGACATCTGGACCGAGTCAGCATCTTACACCCAAGTTCACTCTTTCAAGGTCAATATTTCCTTGTGGATATTGACCGAGAAAGATTGACCCAATAAGAATGGTCAATCTTTCACGAAGGCTGAGTCATCCTTCATTCGAAACATCTGTTTTTCATGAATTGCCCAAGACTCATGACTCTCGTGAAAGTCAAGGGTCATTCGCAAACTTGCGATGACTCCTTTTCACTCCGGTTCTCAGGACATCGATTGGTATCGATCAAGAAAAAGTTATGATTGCTTTTCATATACGAAACTGAAAGACTTTGAAAGAAAAACAAGAGACTTTGAAAGAAAAACCAGGAACATCTCCGGGTGTCCATCGGGCTACATATAGCCGCTCCCCTTGAACAACTTATCGCAAAGTTCATCCGTGAAAACCTCCATCATGGTGACCCAAACGACGGCCCGCTCCCCATTGGCATCTATCGCACCCTGAAGCCCCTGGCTTCGCCTCAGATTCGCTTTCACCGGCGAAAACCCCTTCTCAATAGGGTTGAGGTCCGGGCTATACGCAGGTAAGTAAAGCACCCTGACACCTCGAGCTCGGCACAATTCCGCAACCATGCCGCCGTGATGGATAGGCGCGTTGTCTAACACGAGCACAGAATTCCGCGCCGGCCATGGATTCATGGCCGGTAACTATATGTAGGGTAAAGTACATTAGCAGCCATACTCGAAAAGACGAGATGATGGATGTAAGAAAGAAAACATGTGGACTCACCAACTCGTTCTCCAAGAACGCCTCAAAGTCCAAGCGAGAATAACCACCTCGCTTGATGGTAATAGCCAGTAAGCCATCAAGCGAGATGGCAGGTAACGCTGACCATCGCCCGGCTTGAGTGGGTTGAGGGAGGCGGGGGGTTTGTTCTCCAATTGGAGCACGTGCGTATTCTCTAAACAAACGCCGTTTGGAGATCGCAGTTTCGTCTAGGGTCATAACAGCGTATTCTCAATATCAATACATAGAATAAGAACCAACATCGAGCGGAATGATGGCACTTACCGGCAAAGACGAGGCAACGAGGGTCGATGTCGAGGACTCTCGCCATGTAGGCACCTCGCGCGGCCAAACTTTGGTTTGGATGAACCGTGCGTGCTTTCTTCCGTGTCCAACACAATCGATCACGTAGCTCGGTAGAAAGGGTCTTGATGGAAACGTGTTGATTAAATCGGTCCATAATCTTGCTTTGAAGCTCGTCCAGGTATAATGTTGGATCCAGGCGAAGGCTATCCAACACAAAGAGCCTTTTGGGACCTCCTAAGACCAAAGGTGCGCCACGGGCCATGTGATCGTTTGGATTTGTAACAACTGCGCGGGTTTCCTCGTAGAGCTTGACCCAGCGGCGTACAGAGGTAAGGGCCAAGGTTATACCAAGTGTTCTTGAGATATCCTGGAACCGAACCCCGCTGAGGGCCATTCGAACCACAGAGAGCTTGACCTCCGGGCTGTGATGGGCGATTCGAACCTGAAAATCAATCCTATGAGCTTGGCGACATGTATGAGAGGCTGAAAAATTAAACAAATTCACCGGGGGCATTTTGGGAAGAAGTTGGGCCTATTCAGGCAGCGAAGTCGAGGTAGAAAGAAACAAAACCCGGGACAGATTTTGGAGATGTCTCTGTGTACGAGGATATTTGCAACCTACCAGAATATCCACCACCGGCTGGGTTATCTCCAGTAACTCCTGCGGATACTGGAAGTGTAGGGTAGATCTTTGCATAGAATATGTGGGACACTGTCAATTAATGATGACAGTTTCCCACTGGACAAGTAAAAAAAAACCTGTTTTTACCTGTTTTTCCACAAGTCAAAAAGCGAGTAAAATCTGGAAGTAAAGAAGGAGAAAAAAAAAACCATTATTTGTCACAACGGCTGTAAGAGTAGCCGAACTATGTGAATCTCGATTTTAAAAGAGGTGTGTAAAAAGGAATGCAAAGCCCAAAAGAGCTAAATTCAATGCAACCTCTTCAGACGGCCTCATTATTTTTACAATCGATTTCAAAAAAGGTAGACCAAAGTTGACCCACAAAATCCAAGTGATTTGTCTCAAAACTCTCGTCAAGCTTTGTGAGATAAGTCTACCCAAATCCTAGTCTCTGCAGTAGAAAAAGACTCGAGCAAAAAACTGTTCAGAAAGAAACCGCATGTCAAATCCAAAACAGGGTTCAAAGATCCTTAAAAATGACCATCGAATTTCCAACCAAGATCAAACCATCAACCATGTATGTATTGAAGGTACTAAACTTCTTCAGGATTACAAATAAGAAGATCATCAAGAGATTTTGCAAATCAAAAAGCCAACACAACACAAAAAGAACACAATCAGATTTGCTTCTCCATGCTAGTAATCATACTGGTGTCTTAAAGATCAACAACAACAACAACAAGCGCACACAACAAAACACCAGTATTCCTAAAGGTCGCATAAGTGATCATGTAGACAAAAGGAAAATGAAGAGTTGGTTTAAAAAGCTTTGTAAAGGTTTAGCTTCTCATCCAACAAATTCATCCAAAGAAGATTAAACAGTCAAGTTGAGTTAACAAAACAAACCAAAAAAAAAGAAAGAGTATACATTTCTATTGAGATGTAAAAAAAGATTTGTGTAGATCACTATGTACCTATGTATATATAACTCGTGAACCATCATACACAGTCAAAACACACACAATTTAAACACGATTCTTAGAAACGTTTTCTTGAAAAAAGGGTACTCTATATTGACGGTCTTCGTCTCCTTAACCGGTTCGATTTCGGGTTAGGAGAAGGCGGGAATGTAAAGTGGTTTGTATTGAATGAAACCAAACTCCCTTATTGAAGGGTCGTAAGTGATGCAGAGACAGCGAGTAAGACACAGTTCGACACATTAAGGCTTGATGATTGGGTTACGCGATGAGCTTGTGGGGCGCGTCAACGTACATTTGGAAAGGTTTGAGACTTATGGTGACCACCGAGGTAGGTGTGCACCGCCGACCTAGAAAACAAACAAAGGACGGATTAGTGAAAGGAGACTACAGAAAGGGTATCACTGGTCAGGCAGAGTGCGGACCTGCTCAATCATGACTTCGATCGTATCGTTATCGTTCATATCGAGCTATATTCAAAAGTCCGGGTAAATTTTTTCAATAAGAAGTAAAAGGTCGATTTAAAGAAGCTAGCTCACGTCCAACGGCGTGTTCTATGGTTTCCGATCACGCGAATGTTAGTTCATATGTGCATTCAATATCATAATTCCAAGACTTACTTCTGGCTTCACTCTACACATTATCCGGAGTTGGTTGAGTTCATGGTACGAAACAAGAAAAGAAGACAACAACGATCAGCGGGTTATACCAAATAATTTCCAACTTGCACAAAGCAAAAGACATGGAATCAAAGCCAGATGGAGCAAACGAATCCCATCTCTTGGTCTTAAAAGGGGACAATCTCACTTGATGCCATCAAACATAAACCTAACTGAGCTCTTCATATGTCCAGCTCGTTCGGCGTAGGCGTCCATAAGTTTGCCGAGTTTTGTTGATGATTTGATTTTGAAGAACACCTCACTACCTTTACCATCGACGACTTTAATCTGATGTAGAGTGAGATTTGAAAGAAAGAAGATATGATTAGAATACGATGGAAAAAGACGCGAAAAAAAGATTTGAAGAAGATGAGAGAGTTACGTTGATGTGCTCTGGTGCTTGAGTTTGTTCTGAGTCGGACATGGTGAGTTTGATTATAAGTTTGATTTGATTTGATTTGATGTTTTGTTCTTGGTGAATGGATTGTTTTTGATTTGGCAATGGTAGGTAAAGAGAAGTTGAAGTGGGATTGTGTATTTTGTAAAGTCGGATTTGAAAAACCAAGTGAATTTTTAAAGTACTACATAACAGAATCAGATCTTAACTAACCAACAACTGCTCATGAATGGCTCATCATACCGATCCTCACTCTTGATCATTTGACCACTATCACTATCCTATCTACAACTCAATCCTCAATCCAAACTCACAACTGATCAGCTCATATCAACTCAGCTGCTGATTTTCACTTGAGTGCTTGTGACCACTTCATCTCTCGCTCAACTGATAAGCCAAAAAAAAACTTCCCAGACCTTCTCTTTGCGCAGCCTTCCTCAGATACCCAAGTAAGACATCTAGCATTCACTCGAAACTACCACTTCTCGATAGATTATGACTGAGAAGCGCTTAACAATCTTTCGTATCTTGGATTGGTGTTGGTTTGGTCAAAACTCGGACTCGGCTGTTATCAAGAAGCAAAAAGATATCTGCAAGTAGGTCAAAAATGACACATTCTTCAAGTTTCTGGGTAGAGTTCAGAGACTCCATAGTGGAGGTGGCAAGTTCCCAACTTTAGCACCCCTTTCAAGCTTAGAAAAGCAATGGAGCATTTCCCTCAAGAGTAGGCTGACAGTCCTACTCAATTTTGTACATTTACGATCAAGTCCGCAAGCAATATCAACCAGCTGTTTGGAAGACCGTTCCCAAATAACGCTGGCAAAAAGGCTTGTTGAATTAGATAATCTCTCACAAGTCTTGAAGACAATCCACACAGGTAGCCAAAAATCTCAAAGGATTTCATTTAATCAGTCAATACTCATGGTGGTTGAAGAGAAGGTAAGTAAAAAAAGATAAACATGAAACTCAAGTAATGCTTTTGTTCAAGTTATTTTTTTGGATTGAATAAATGTTCAATGAGTGATACATATACATAAATAAATCAGTAGGCTTCTTTTGCGATATAGACACACTCATATGGCAGCTGATTTGGCTCAAGCATCCAACATAGTGATAGGGACCCATGAAACTGGTACTAGATGATTGGAAGATGACAACTGTGATATAAACAAGCTGGGAGATACTTGAACTGATCATAAAGCTCAATAATCTGTTTTCATGTTGTAAGACTTAGGAATGAAAGAATTCTCATCAAACAATCCATGATATGTGTTCCATATATTCAATCCTATATATTGATCAGTTGAGTGTGACCAAAACATTTCCTGGATGATTTCCTTTTCTTGTACATGGAAAACCCCTACTGGGACCTGAGTAGAAGGATCAAGAAACCAGTCACATATTAGCAAAATTACACAGAAGCAAGGATGAATTGAAGGAAGCAGGGGAAATTTTTATTAGTTTGATATACAAAAGAGTTGTGAAAATTAAAATGATTACTCTAATCAAAGAAACCAATCTGATTTGTGCTACATCATTCCTGATCTTGCTTGGTACTAGAGTTGCAGCAAATATGTATACCTCACTCCACTTGGCCTGTATCACACATTCACCCATTAACAGCTGGATACCCTTATCAATTGGGAAGAGAGCTTACTAAGTGCTGATGCCCTTGAAGGAGCTCACTTGAGAAAATCACAGGTTCATCCCACTACCATAGCTCTGAGTGATTTATTGCTAATATGTGTTCTGAATAGATAATTTCTGAAGCATCTGGTTTACTTCTAAAGATGTACTTTTACTGACATGATTGGGTGTGATATCAGTTCAATAATGCTCTCTAGAGCTCCAGGTAAGAATACCAAACCTCCATGAAGACTTTTGCACTTCATGACAGGCTAAAATTTCCTGTCTGGCTATATCAGAGGTCAAAAAATACCATGAACACAAGCATTGAGAAGCAAAAACAAGAGTAGCAAGATAAGACTTTGAGTTGTGACCAATCTCTTAAACCTAGATGAGCATCCTTTACAAAAGTCAGACTCTGGAAAATGTTTTTTCTGCATTATCCTAAGATATCATGCAAGCACTTGAGAATCTGTAGACAGGCTTTAGCTATTTGACAACTTCAATCAAATCATACCCTTGACCAATTCCAGGCTAAAGAAAATCAAGTCTCTTCACTTGGATAAATATCTACACTATGGAAAAAAGAAAACATAACTCAGCCTGAAAAGTATGGATGCTGTCACTCACAGAGAAAATTCTGATAACATGGACAATCTCAACGGTGATAATTTGATTCTTGCAAAGCAAAAGCTAAACCCTCCTGCCAGAATTCAACCTTGGCATCTTTGTCTGTCATCTTATTAGCTAACCCTCCCTTTGTCTTTTCAATTTTGCTTGTATTGGTCTGTCATAAATTCTCTGACAGCAAGAAAACAACGGCTTTGGAAAATAAAGCATGAGCTCACAAGTCACAACTAACTGAAGCAAGACACCTTTTCAATGCAACCAGTGACTGCTTAGCAGTGTCTGGACAGCACTCTCACCCTAGTGTCCTTTGAATGTGCTCCCTGCGCGGGCACCTGATCTGGGAACCCCATGACACGTGATGTTACTAGCAGAGATTGTTGGAGATCTCGCTTTTGCGCATCAGATGCAATGGTATACTGCACAAGCGGCTGGCGCGAAATGATACAGTGTGGCTGTGTAAGCGGGAGGACGGTGTGATGGAGGCATGTCTGCTTCATCAACAAGAGTCAAAGGACAAGGCGGGAGTGGTACTCCTGGTAGATGTATAACGCTCCGCCGAAGTGTCAGAAGGAATCCAACCCCGCTTTGATCCAGGTCAGAATCAATCGACAACAATCTCAAAATACGGGGTGATGGGCTTGGGTTGAGCAGCATATGGGCCATGATGTACCACCATCAAGCGAGTAGGACAGGGGAGTATGAGAGCGCAGATACTTGACTTAAAAGCTGGAGGATGACTGGACACCGAGGCAGAACACCAGCGCATGTGAGAATAATTCATTGCATAGTTTTGAATAGGCTATCTCCAGGAAAGACCCAACGCCGGCTCTATGAAGTGGCCTGTGAGCGGCTGGCAATCCGATATTGAGGTGAGAAAGATGACCGTCATAGAATACCTTACTCATCCGTGTTGATCGTTGTCCGTTCAGACACGTAGATACCTGTGAAGAACAAGATGGGTGAATAAAGATACGATGATCGAAATGGGTAACCAAACGTACCATCAAGGAACTTTCGGATATCTTTGTTCTTGACCAGACATGAAGTGTGGATTGAGGCAGCGGATTGGGAGACTTTGTCGAGGTCGAGTCCTAGGAAATTGAGAAAATTGGGGTACATTGTAAGACAACGGTACTCGAAAGGAATAAAAAGCCGCTGCTGGATTGTGAGCTGGTGACCAACCTTCGAGGGTGATTTCATCCTTTTGGTTCTTGCTCTCAGCCACAGTGACACCATCCAACATAGGAACTTGTCGCACTCGCTTCTCACCCAAGAAATTTCGGATCTCGACTGATTTAGCATCATCGGCAATGATGATGTTGATTGGGAAATGTGCGTAGACAGATCGCATCTTGTACAAGAAACCTTTGGTGACACCGGTAATCATCTATGGACAACATCACGGAAGTGAGTGCTGAGTGAGTTGTGGATTGCGTATTTCACTCGACTGACGTTTTCAACCAATGACTTGACGGTACGAAGACAGGCAACGTGTTTACGCCCACCGTGCCAGACAACAAATTTAACAACGAAACCTTTTGAGGTCTGGAGAAGCTTGAGGTCCATGTTGATGTGTTTAACATGCTGAAAACGAGTGGATCATGATATCATCAGCAAAGGCTTTCGGGACGATTGACTTGAACACAAACTTACCTTGACAAGCTTTCCCCTTGGGCCCTCCACGGTGATCTGTCGGGCCTTGATGGCGACCTTGACACCTTCCGGAACAATCAACTCCTCGTCTTTGTAGATATCCTTCATGTTGGCCGGATTAGAAAGAAAAGAGGAAAAATACTGATACGTGCGAAGAAGATATTAGCTTCAATGCCAACCGGCAGTTTCCTCAGATTCTTGGTACTCACGCGAAATAATTGAAAATCGTTTACCTGTGGAGGGGCTCTCTCAATCGGTGGGCGCCATCATGCTGCACTGGCCATCACTCGGTACCGCAAGATGAGCGTTTGTCACTGGAATAGGGTTAGGTTTCATGTGACTTTGACATTCGGCGGGACTCCGACCGAAGCCCACAGATCCGGGTCTCGGTCATAAACCCGCAAGCGAGTCTATTCCGATCAGATCCCCTCGGATAGTATCGCGCATTGACCTTGATGGCCAGGCAGTGCCGCCCTGCGCCGCCCTATCATCATGGAAGGTCACAACTCTCGTGGTGGGCGCGAGGTTTGGATTTAGGGCGCGCCCAGCGCGCCTTCTAAATCTTTTCAAAGGCGCGCCTATAGTGGGGGCGTCAAGGGCGCGCCTTTTGAGTATGTAAAATCAAAAAAAATGGAAAAAATTAAAAAAAATCAAAAAAAATCAAAAAGGAACAAAAAAACTGTCAAAAGTGTTGCAAGGGGAAGCCTGAGGATAAATTCTTGCAGATATTTATTACTTGGATGGAGAACAATGGAAATTTTCAAAATTGAATATTGTAACTTTACAATACTGGCATTGAGCAAGCCTGCGGTTTTTGGTGCCGTGTTGATTTTTTCGACATAAGGGAACCTTTCCATCAGTTTCCAAAGTTTACAGTTGGTGAGATCCACTCAGATGGTGTCTCGGTATTGTCCTTTGGCATGAATGGAGGTGGTGGGGTGTAAGAAAACAGCGAGAAAGCCCGAAAACGGCAGAACAGGCTGAAAGGGCGCGCCCACCCCATATTTCAACTTTTGGGGCGCGCCCTCACGCCTACGCCCGGGCGCGCCTCAAAGGCGCGCTTTTCACGCCACGCCCACCACGAGAGTCACAACCGTCACAAATAAATGCAAGTGTGCAGAAATATATTGGCCCAAGTTATTCAAGCAGAAGCTTCCGATAATGATTTTCACATTCCCTATCCAGTGGTGGTAAACATCCCAGTTACTTCACTTTGCCGAATGCTATGGCATTTTGATGTGACATCAAATATAGATACAAAGTCTCGAGACAAAAGACAAGAGAGCACACGCAATAGTTGCTTTGTTGTACCAATTTATCTGCATACCCAAAGGTGACACAGCTTTGATAAAAATGGATATATATAGACGAGTGCACCATGTAACAAATCCGCTCAGCTCTTGCTGCTTTATATGAGGTCAGAGAGACATAGTGTTCCGGTCCTTTTTTCTCCGGTAGAGAAAGGTACATGTACAAATCCATATTTGACTCGTGAGTTTTTTACTTTTCAATGAAAAATAGGAAGATTGACTACAGTGTATATAAAATATAAAACTTGAAACATGAGAGAGACCTATAAAACCATAAAAATGCCAAAGAAATAATAATCGTCCGTCTTGAAATTGATAAACAGATTTGATACCTCAGAGAATAAATAAAAGTATATAGTAAATATAAGAACAAAACATAATGCCAGCTTACCCCAATGAATGAAAATACCTATGAACAATAACCAAGAAGATATAAACATATAAACACTCAAGTTGATCTTAGGCATCTAACTAAAGCCTAAAATTATAGGTTCGAAGAATACGCAGCTCAGAGTACATGTAAGAAGTGGGCCCTTAAGACGAGAGAATAATACATAGAGGGAATGAAGGGAGTCCAGAAGAAGAGAGCCTTAAGAGAGATCGTGACGTTGATATCCGGACGTATCGAGTAGATCCATTTCCATTGCTTTGTCTTCCTTATCAACATGAAGTTGGGATTGAGCTTTTCGTTGGGCCCAGGTTTGAAGAATATCAAAGTTGGGTTGGTCCAACTGCTCCGACGCCTGTGATTCGGTTACCTGCAGAACGCTCACTGTGAGCTCTCGGACAGGAGGCTGGGTGTTGTCTGGTTCTATGATCTGTGGAGGTGGCTGTCTTGAAAATCTGTTTTGAATGGAACGTCGTATTGACCAAGGATTAGGTTGGATGAGACGGATAGTCTGAGCTAGCGTTGCACCAATGACCCTAGCAAGTGCAATGAAACAAAGAATAGGGAAAATGTGTTCAAATTTTACTGTTAGCCATTTGAGCAGGAGACATCTCGAGAGCGGAAGATCCTTACAAATTCCCTATGATAGATACGATCACATCTGATGCCTGGCAAAGTCACTTCAAGTTAGTTTCTTTGTAGTGCAGAAAATTAATGGGATGTTCAGCACCCAACAAACCATCTCCCGGATCACGAGCCCTTCTCCAGACTGGCAATGGCCAGCCGATATATGTAGATACTGAATGAACGTCAAGTGTATGAAGACTTTGTAAGTTAAACATCAACGCGAGGCCGGTGGCTGGTGTGTAACTCACTTCCCATACTAGCAGAGGCCATTCCACGATCAAAACCGAATAAATGGTACCAGCGGTAACTAGTAGAGTGCGCATTTCTTTGCGACAATCGATTCGAGTGCCTCTTGTCATCTTTGATTGATGTTTTTGAGGTCCCTTCTTACTCTCATACCAGTCTTTTGGGGCAAATTTACGATATTGCTTCAATTGAATGTATGTGAAGATGATAAAGGGCGAATAAACCTGAATAGCGGATGTTTCGCATTATGAGCTTTAGGTTTCTAAACGTGTGCATGATGTACGAAATGTTTACGAACCAGTAGAAGAGTACTGTTGAGTGCCAAACAAACAAATATCCTGATCTTTAGCCAAGAGGAAAACCGATGCTATGGAGAGTAAACTTCAGTGATTTGCTTAGTGATCTCACTGATAAAGAAGCTTAAATTACTCACAATGAGATGATCCAGCTTTTTTAATGGCATATTGGGAAAGTTTGACAATACTTCATAAGTCTGAGCATCATGACCGAGAGATTTGTCGGCAAGAGATTTTTCAATGTAGTTCACTGCATCCGACAGTTGTATGTACTGATAATTGGCCAACGAGAAGACCGTCATGATAACTGCAATTCGCAAAGTTACTTGATCAGAACAACTCTATATGTGAAGATCCATACACCAGAAGCCCACTGCTACTCACGCGCTACACCAATGATGGCCAGTCCAACGGACATGACATTGAGCATCATCACAACTGGTAAGGGGACAATGTTGAGCTTGCGATCCATTGAATTGGACTGCCAGGGCGGATCCCATCGTGCGCATATATATTGACAGGCTGTACTCCAACAGAAGCACCTGAAAGTCGCCGATTTGATCAGTGCCAATACTGGATACCTTCCTTTGCGACGGTCGTAGGCGAAAGAACTCACCAAACTCCAATCCAGACAATGACATACTTTATTCCAGGTATGTGCACCTTTGCTGCTGGATTACTGATACCATAATCAATCGCTAGCTGCATTCCTAGACCAGTGACGGCAACTTTTAAAGTGTCAAAAGAAAGAAGTTCCGTGAGTGAATGAAGCTCTCCGATCAATGTACACAGCCAAATTCTCAACTAAAACAATTTGGACATACAAATATCATAAAGTATGCAGCACAGGGTGACGCAGCCGGTTGCATTTGGTCTCAGTACCCCGTCTTGTGTTAGTGTCGATCCGATTGCACCAGAAGATTGTTGGATCATAAGCCGTCGATGGAAACGATTGTGAAGAAAGGGTGATAGTTTCCCGATGAGCAAAATCTGTTCTTGCGTTGCTTCGGGTTTGTAATGCAAGACTTACGCCGAGTGATAGATGCCAAGGTAAATTTCTTGCTTAGAATCCGAAGCAAGAGCACAGATGAGGCCAGTAGGAGCATACTGGTTGATGGAATTATCCATCAATATACCATCAGGAAGTCTTACCCAAAGCTAAACAGAGAAGACTTACATGATATGTGCGAGCAACATAGTGATCAAAATGGCCCGCGCCCATTTGGGATTGCTTGGAGGCTATCAGTGTTTCAGCATAGAAGATGATCAGAGGTCTGCTCAGATATCTCGATCAAACGACGGGAGAGAATGTGACACTGCTCATGAAAATCAAAATGCATACTTCAGTCTTGGACCTTAGGAAGCTGTGGACAGCGTGGTAGACGTTGAGGGACGACGAATCGGACAAAGAAGTGACACAAGTCAAGTCAGGTGCGGTATTTAGTGAGAGTCGAGACATGACTTCTAGAAAACTGCTGTAAATAAATTTGGATGCTGGCTAGTCCCAATAGTTCCGATAGACAGTAGACACTGTGGAATCGCAAACGAGGGGTTTGGTCCCTCCGATAAATCCAGCGGAACACTCTGTAGGTAGCACGTCGATGTGAGGGTATGTCGAATGGTTCTGGTACTTGTGCGACAAATAAGCCAAGGTTGAAAATGATGCGAGGAGGGGCAAAGAGTTGAACAGGTGATGGAATGCTGATACCAAAGCATGGATCTATTCGCAGTGGTCTCTAGACTTACACTGGCTCGAATCGGACTATAACTGAGCTGAAACACTACATCAACTCATTGCTTCAGCCAGTTTCAATCCGCATCTTAACCTAGCTGTCTGCTTGGAGTTGCAGCAAATTTATCAAGTGGGGCTCGCAGCGTTTGGAGTGATTTGGCTGCTCAGTGAGCAAGTTACAAGCTAGGTATCATCATCCAGTATTGCAGTTGCTCAGCCTCGACCGGATCTCAGAAAAACGTCAGTATGTACAAGATGTAGCCTTAGGGCAATGTTGGACGCCTCGTCAAGGTATCGATCGATGCAGATTGGATCAGGATCACAAACCGTGCAGCGGCGAAGCGAGAGAAAAGTATGATTGGTGAAGGTCCACAGCACATGTTTGGTGTGTGTGGCCATGGGGCAAACTTGGTAGGATGAATCAAAGGGTCCGTAAACGATAAGTTGGCGAGCTTTTTATAAATTGTTCGCCTCGTCAAACACGCCGGTCAATTCACAGCACCCTCCCCCGCACAACTGTTTCAACCCCTCCACAAAGTGTGAAACACACAGTCAGATACTGTCCTCTTCATTTGTTGCGTCACCAGTGCTGTCAGTCAGGTGAATTACCGGTCCAATTCTTCTTCGCGTCCAACTTGGTGCAAAATCAATCGCCAAGAGTCTGTTGTGCGGGTGTGTTCTGCAGCTGATCATATAACGCAGATGGAACATTTACGCCATCTGACTTCTTGATCACCATCATAGCCGAGCACATCTACGCTGATCAGATACTGAAACTGAGATCTCATCATCTCTTGAATTAAAAAAACCTTGACAAAAAAGCTTGATGGACCTCGTTCGATCCGAAACTTTGAGGCGAGACACCGGGAGAGGAAACCACTAACACTGAGGGACGCAAGGAAACACAGCCGTTTATCAAGTGGGAGTTAAAATTTTCAAGCTTGCCTGATAAATAAATCTTTCCTTGATTGTCGGTAGATAGTTGCGCGCCTTGTTGCTGCATTCCATGTTTACTGAAGGTTTGCTGAAGGTTTGATGAGAATTTGGTTATTTAAAATTATCTGCAAACTGCTCTATCAACAAGATATCCTTCAATAGGGGGTACAATCAGTTTAACAACGGGCACTCCTCCGTCTATTTCTCAGCAGGAAAGATATGGCCTAAGGATATCTTAATTTATCTCAGCCTGATTGACTAGAGTTGGCATAGAAGGGGATGCAAAATTCTTAGGAACCAAATCATTGATTGATCAAGAATTGTAATTTGTTTGAGCAAACAGTCAGTTTTGAGAATTGAACAGTATCAGTATATTACAGGCACCACAGTTATCTTTGAAATCCACATGAAACCTGGCATGACTTTCTCTTGAAACCTTCAATTGACAGAACCTCACACTTTTCAAAAAGAGCTGTGGAGTTTTCAAATATGCCTGTCTGCAGAATGATATTTCTATAGATACAAACTTCAAAGTGCATATCTTGCCTAGATTGATTCACCCTTACACCAAATCAGGTTTTGTGTTAAAAAATGTATTTAAATTGTTCAGAGTGGTAAATATAACTTTCTTTGTAATTATCACCAGACCTCAAAACTCATAAGCTTTAAATACATACCAGTAACATATGAACTTCTTTAAATCAAGGGTCACTGAGCTCAAACAAATTCATCTCAGCGATTACATTCTGAAAGGATACAAAATCCCTATTGTGCACAATCTATTTGATTTTTGTCAATTCAAAATTCATGAAATTTACAAAAGACTTCAAACAAATCATTTTTCAAGTGTACGTTTCATTTATTCCAGGTTAATGCAATGATTCAATTTGTTCCACATCACTACACTCAACCCGCTGATTATCAAGTCTAATCAAAGTATAACATACAAAGTCACAAAGTCACAATTGAATGTCTTAGTCTTAACACCAAATCTCTACAAATCCTGGATCAATCATTCTATTCAGCTCTGATCCATTTCTTCCAAAGTTTTCGATTTCTCTCCATCATAATATTTGATGATCACAATCTCACTCCCAACAAACATTGAACAAATCATTCATCATCCAACCGTATCTTCTCCCCATTTCTTAGCCACATCCCTTCAACCGAAAAAAATCAAATGAATTAATCTCAACTACATCTTACAAGATAAACTGCAAAAAAGAAGACATGAAAAATTAAGATCAACTCACCAAAACCCAAGTTTAGATCCCAAAAACTCTTTTGCAATCGAATCCGAAGGACAATTCTTAGGTCTAAACTCTTTAAAACTTCTTTCTCTACCTTCACCTTCCCAAATCATTTCGCACTTATTATCAGCCAAACTGATCGGAACGCCTTCCTCTTCACCTCCTTCTCCTTCTCCTTTTTCACCTTTTTCTTCATTCCCATTGATATTTGTCGGTGATCTCGCTCTTGGTTCTTCTGTCCAATCTATTCGATTTAACATTAAATGTTTATATGCTCGAATCCCTTTCGATCCTCCTTCGACTACTACTAAGGCGAAACGTGGATTAAAGATTAAGACTCCTGTTAAACCATGTTGTTCTGCATTCTTTCGAACTTTAAACCTGTGTGCAGGATTAGTAAGATACTTGATCCTATGTAAAAAAAATCAAACATTTCTCAGTTTCTACTTCATCAGTCTTTTAAAGTCACTCAAAGAAGAAGATCACAAACTTATAGACACTTGTAAAAATCCCACGCGTCTCATCTACTTCCCTCTTCTTTTCAATCTTTTCTTTTCTTTGTTCATCTGTCAGTTGTCTTGATTCATTGGCTTTTTCATGCGCTTTTCGTCTTTGCAACATTTCTCTTCTTACTCTTGCTTCAATCTTAGTTGGATCTGCTACTGCATCTGAAGTTAAAACTTTCATCATATTCGAAAGTTTAACTAATCAAAAACGAAAACCAAAAATGTAAGACAAATCTCCTTTAGCCTGGAGATTCTAAAGGATGAAACGGAAAAAGAAATATAATAAGATTTACCTTTTGGAGGATCAGGAGGAAGTAAACCCATTCGTTGTCGATCTTGTTTATCCTGTAACTCTGCCATTCTTCTTTGTCTTCTCATCTTCTTTTGTTCAGCTTTCGTAAGTTTAAGTGGTTTAAGTTCCACTTTATTTCGATCACCTGGTCCTGGAAGTTGGATTGGATGTTGAATATAAAGTGTGATGGGCGAATCTTCTGATGATCTGATTAGTTTGGATGCTTCTCCACTTTCTAAATCATCATATGTTCGATTCGGTAGATAATCTTCATCCCACCATTCACAATCTGGTGGTGCCGGTCTCTGATCAATGGAAAAAATGCATCAGAGTTAACAAGAAAAGAAAGCAGGAGAAAGTTGAGGTTAGAATAAAGATCAACTGATGAATTAGCCTACCCTAACTTGTTTTTCAACAGCTTCGATTTCTCCATCCAGCCCAGCTTTCCTAGAACTCTCAGCAATCCGTTTCTTAAGTTCTTCTAATCTAGCCTCAGATCTAATTTGTTCAGCCAATCTAACAAATTTTCCTTTTGGATTAAACCTCAATGCTCTAACAGGTCTAGCTCGATGTACTCCTGATGGATCACCAAGTGGACCAGCAAGTGATCGATCGAAATGTGGATTAGATCTTTGATCGACTGCTTCTTCATCTACTAGTAAGGCTTCTGATAAATCTGGTTTTGAAGAAGAAGCTGTAGATGGAAGTGAAGGTCTTGCATTGGCCTAAGTCAAGAAAAAGGTTGTCAGTTATCAATTTGAAATCAACACGTGAAGCGAAATGAAAAGTGAGATGAAAGCGTGTACGAAACTTTGACTGTGGCAAATTTGGGTACCATAGGCTTGTAACGATTTTTGAGACCAGAAGAAGTAGATGAGCTTGATGGGTCTTGTGCCATCAAGAGTGGATGAACACCACTTGTTGCACCAGATCCGATGGGCTCGGCAGGTGCAGATGGATGAGACTAATCAGGATCCAAAAAAGTTCATGAGCATCAAAATAAAAAGATTATGAGTGATTGCAAATTGAATAACAAACTAGATACGGATTCTTTGCCTTCGCAGCCAATTCCTCTACTGTCTTTCGCGCCTCTGCAACTTTTTTGGCCAAGTTTGGATCGATATTAGGAGCCGATAACATCGGAGTTGAACCAATAGGAACAATAGTGGAGGCTAGACCAGCTTGAGGACGATTGAGTGAAGCAGACGGGTTTTTGAAAGACGCAAATTTGGCCGCGATCTCTGCACGCTTTCGAGCGATTTCCTCGGCGGACTTGAGTAGTTTGATATGAGTGTCATGAGTTTGGATAACATCTAATGTGGATTTTGGATTAAAGATTAACTCACAGCGACCTTTGAAGGAGCTCCATTTGAAACTTGATATTGTTGTTGTTGAAGTTGATGAACTGGTTGACTAGCCAAATCGGATAAATCGCCTTTAGGTGGAAGGAAAGAAAGAGTAGACTAAACCGAATGAGTTTTAATTTTAAAACAAAAGTAGAGTGAGTGGAACTTGATAGATTGATTGTTATTTTTTAAATGAGAGTAGAACTAACAGATGAACTAGTGATGGAAATTGAAAGAATTGATTAGTTTATTGAAATGATATCATTTAGTTTTGAGATGATAGCTTACGGTTTGTTTCTTTTAGCAGATGAATGAGCTTGATCTTGATCGTTTTTAGTTCTTTTCTTTTGATTTGATGACATTTTTGATTTTGATGATGGTTTGTTAATAAATGCTGAGCAAATGCCTCGAGCTGATCAGTCCTTGGTCTTCTGCTTCCCAGTTTCATGATCGATAAAAGCCCCGGACAGGTACTCGGGTCTGTACGCACCCGAGAATCCTTTGCCCGGGGAGCAGGGCTTGCTGAGGACTGTGCAATTCGATTACATACACACCTGTTTTTGATCGACTGCTCAAGCAATATCATCATTAAGTTGTATGTAGAAATGAAGCATAATCCTGGCGAGTCAGTAGCTTTGACTTCCTTTGCCTCATTCAATCCAAGACTTGATGATCATCAGTCTCAAGAGGGACACGGCAACACAAGTCATGAAACATGGTTTTATTTCATTTTATATGCCTTAAAGTATACACTGCTTGCAACTTTCTTCACTCAGTTCAAATCTGTACGTAAACGGCGCGCACATCAAATGATGATGACATTGTGCATTTTTTTTACCCTCTCTCTTTCTCTCTTCAACCACACACCAAAGCTCCTACTCATTAAATATAATCTACACCTTTCTGACGCTTGGAAGGTTACTTAACCTTCAAGTACATCTTTTATATATATATTCTTTATTTCTGGTGTATCTTTTTTTCATATATATAATCTTTTGTTTCTACGATCCAGACTCATACTGAGCCGATGTGGTCCGATTGCTTGGCTTCATAGCATTCGTCCGACGTGTCTTTCTTACCGGAAATGTATTTTCATACGAGGGTTGAGGTGTAGGTGATTGAGCTTGTTGATGATGGTTTAAAAGATTAAAAGTTGAGCTAGTACTAGGTGTAAAACCAACAGAGTGAGGCGAATAACTTTCTTTCATCGCTGTTCCTCCACCGATCAAACTACTATTGCTAGCCTTACGCTTATAGACCCGTCCGGCACTTGCTCGCTGAGCGGCCACGGATGGATGGATTCGATTCCCACTTCCGCTCACACTTCCGCCCCCACCAGATGCAACGGTGAGAGCAGGGGATGCAGTCCCATTACAATTGTTCTGTGAGAATTGATAGGGTGTAGGAAACTGATAGCCTTTTGAACCAGTCGAGCCCGAGGACAATGGTGCTTGAGCTCCTCTTTGATTGGTGACCAGATCAAAAAGGTCATCCTCAACGTGTACATGACATTCTCCCGCAAGGCGAGATTTGTGACAACTAAGATCCCAACAGGTTGGCTCTGTAAACATTAGTATTCTTGCCTCTTTGGGTCATTGGAGAGAGAAGACAGTGGACATAAGGAAAACCAAGAAAAAGACTTGCCTTTTAGCGTGTTTCCACCAAAACAACTCAGGCACCTTCACTTCCTGCAACTTCACTCCTTCCATCGCAATCCATTTATCGCACTGTGGTTTACGCATCAGGAAGATCCAAAATTGTACCATATGATCAGTAGAAGCCCCACCCAAGTTGAGAAATTCATGAAACTAATTCACCTGATGGCATCGTCCTTCCTTCAATTCAGACTTTTCGTTGGCCGCTACTTGACCACGTTTCGTCAATCGGATCTCGACCGGTGGTGAGAAGGGTAGTCCATTGGCATTGTTGATGCCATGAAAGAACCCCAAGTGATATGAATAACTGCTAACTTTCATTTTTAACCATAACTGAAGGTCTTCACCCCCTCTCTGTCGAGGTTCCGCGCAGATACAACACAATCCAACCTTTTCACTTCCTACACCTTTCACAAACCTCGGCGTATAGAGATCAAGATGTCCATGAGCAGGTGAGTTATATACACCATTGGGTGGTTCTTTTGGGATCACGATTCCACTTCGTTCGGCTTCTGATCTCATCATCTCTCGTTCTCCAAAGGCGCTTGATACATAGAACGCTCGATACAGACGCGGGAAATGTGGGTCGATCGGTACTTCTGGGGGAAAAAACCTTCGCTGTGTGAGATGTTCGGCAGGAGAGGCAAGACTGGTCGCTTGAGTTGAAATGGAAAAGCAACTCCTAGCGTCATCGTCGACAGCACCGGTAAATGTGGTCGAGTTCGACGTGACTGTGCCTGTAGTCATCACACTGGGAGTAGTTGAACAATCGGAAATGCGGGCTCGACCTCTGTTCTGAGGTTGATAAGATGAATTATGACCCATGAAATTCTCATGTGCTTGAACGGCGATTGAGTGACCATCATCGACCGATTGTGACGTACAGGTGGATGCAGCGGTCGATCCTGAAACAGAGAGATGCGGGAGATAATGATCTGCATCAGGCAATGGCGGGAGACCATGACCCAGATGGTGAGGGTGTGATTGCCCGGCTTTTGCGCCCCGAGCTCTCGTGGCGTAGATGGGAGCAGATGCTACAGAGTCAAATACTTTGTCAGATGAACGCCACAAGTGCCATTCCAAATTCAGTTTACTCACCTGGGTCGATCGTAGATGGGTGGCTCGGATGATGACCATGATCTACAGGGGGAAATTCGTCATGAATTTGACTACGCGTCCGGTATCTTCGCCCACTTGGGGTTGATGGGGCAGCAGGCTTATCGGATGAAACCTGGGTCGTTGATGAATCTGGTTGGGACGTTCCATTTCGAGGGGCACTACCCCGCCCTCGACGAAGAGCCATTCCATGTTTGGCCTCGTCGCTCCGGGAAAGAGCCAATAGGAGCGATGCTGCGTCATCTGGGTGGGGTCGTACTTCTTCAGCTGGACCATGTCGATTGCGGTTAAGATGCGTTCTCGTCCCTGCGAATGTCGAATTGGACTGCCGGGGATTCGATGCAGCCTGTTCGTAAGGTTGATCAACTGATTGACGCAAAGCAGCGGAGGTGCCACGTTCTCGTGTCGGTTTGGCATTCTGGGGCACCGACTCTCGATTCTGGAACGTCTGTGTGGTCGATGACACTCGATACGAGTTGTTCTCGGGGCTATTTAGGAGATGGTGACTGTTACTCGGCAAACCATCATTGGTGCGTTCTGGACCAGAAAGATGAATGTCTATCTTAAGTTCGCCAGGGTCCTTATTGTATCTTTCTCCACTTCCACGTGTTTGGCCATTTGAATTATTTATGGGTTCGGCGGTAGCGACATTAGAAGACTGACTGGATCGTGTTTTGATGCTTGATTTAGGGCGCGATGTCGTTGGTAGATGGGGGTGAGAAGGCGATTGATGTTGAAAAGGCGATCTTGTGCCGGAGTTGGAAGGCACGTGCGCAGCCTGATTTCGGGTGGGGTCCTGGCGGGCTTCGGCAAGACGGTGAACTTGGGATCGAGTAATGTAAGGTGCGGGCATTTCTTGAGGCTCTGCCTGACTTGGATATTGGGCTGGGTGTCGGGACGCTGTCAGATCTCGGTTGCTTGCCGAAGGATTGTTCGGCTTGAGCGCGTTAGTGAAAGCCTCTTTGGAGCTAGGATTCCATGTATGCCAGTCCGCACTTTCATGGATTGCAGCACCTGAGCCATTATCTGAATTTTGGTGAAACTTCTCGACAACACCCCGGAATGAGCGGTGCGCTTTGTGAGTCGCAAAAAAGGTGCTGGGAGAGCATGTGTTTTCGTTGAGTTGCTGGGATGAGACCGGAGGACCGAAACAATCAGAGGCTTGACTGGTTCGTAATTGCGAGGGTCGCTCGTGAAGGATGCCAGGTAAAGTGTGATTCGTTGTCCCGGGAGTAGAAGAGGTAGATCCATCCGGAAGAGGGGGGTCATAAGAGCCTTCGGGATGCATATATGGGTTGTAGTCCACCTGTTTTTCGGGAAAAAAAGCATGTGCGTTTGAAAAGGGTTGCTGGACATAGTTGGAGTCGATATGAGACCGGTTTCGAGACAGAGCGCCATTGTGATCCTCTGAACCGCAATCGGCACCAATTGGCGGTGCGATGCTCCTGCTCGTAGCTCCAGTTTGGGATTGCTGGGTTGGACCAGATACATAGCCAGGGTAGAATGGCAGGTCGCGTTCGTTCGTTTGAATACATGGTAATCCGATTGTAGCGCCGTGGGTTTGTGTGGACATTACGAGCTGAGAGTCGAGTCGAGGTGATATTCAACTTACGGTGTGACAGTATGCCAACCGATGGCGAAGGCTTCAACGCAGACTCAAAAAGCTGGGATCGGACCAAATAGACTGAGTGCAGTAAAGATCCAGGAGTAGCGCCAGAGATAAAATTACCATCCACAACAGAGACCAGGGGAAACGCAATCGTCAGCAAATTCTTTCTCAAAACAAAGCTTGTTCTAGAGGAGAATCAAACACAGGCGGCTTGTCAGAGGTAAATTGATAGAAAGAGTGGCAAATTAGGAGCTGCGGCACCAATCCCAGCCAACTTGAACTGAGGCGCGAGGCCAAGAAAAATGATAGGTTGGATGTCTCGTATACCAGGGCAGCAACCAACTACTAAGCGTTTCGGTGCAGATTGACGCCACTAGGATATGTGATACCACAAAAAATAGATGTGAGATGCGGGATATGATACGCTTGATAGCACGCATATGGACCAAAGGCCAAGACGAGAGCGATTGAACGGATAGGCTGGAGGCGGGGTTTGGTCTGCTGCTGTGAACCAAAAAAGTATGTGCAACCATATGCAACCTGACAACAGGTAAGGAAAATCGATGACATGACCTCAACTTTCAAGCTATCCCAACATGATCACACTAGAAACATAAGAGAAGATCGATCGAAAAGCCCTCCAGCCCCATGATGATCGATCGCCAGATGCAGTACATAAGTTACCCGGCATGTAACCATGTCTCATGTTGACGTATTTGAGTTTGAACCCAAGCTTGCCTGGTCTGATACGCGCTTCATCAGTGAGAAAAAAAGGCGAAAGAAGAGTCCTACCAACATTTAAGAAGTTCTAAAGTGTGAAGAAGATAGCCAGGACCCAGGCTAGACGCCAACAATGCGGTTGAGAGCGACAATGCGGCTAGTGAGACTGAGAGATGGTCCAGGTAGCTCAGCTATCGACGATCGAGTTGAAAGTTAGAATAGTCGTGAGAATGCGAAGGTATCTGTCAAGATCAAGTTAGATTAGTTAACCCATTGCAAAGGAGGTTAGTAGAAGAAAGAGAATGAGGAATAAAAGAAATGAAAGAGACTAACCAATGAGATACTGGAAGACGATAAAGAAAGAGAAAAGAACTGAGATTGAAGTTGAAGCCAAAGAATGAGGGACGAGATTTCAAAAGATCATTTACTTTTAAATTGAAAGAAGTCAACTTGAGACAAGTTGAAGAGGATAAGATTGATGGGAGCTGATGGATGAGTAGTAGAGAATGAGGAATGATAATTGATGAGAGGATGAGATGAGGATGGGAATGAGAATGAGAATCAAAAAATAAAAAGTGTAAAGTACACGGTAAACTGAATTTGAATTCAACTCTCACTCTCTAGTATGCCATACTTTTGACATGAAAGGTCAACAGAACAGCATACCACCCTAGAATTGGAAATTATCCATAAGGCACACTCCCTTAAATAGCATTTTAAGACCTTTCAAGTTTCAAAATATTAGAAGAAATTGGATCGACACCAAAAGAAACCACTCATCATATTAATCACCACGCATACATCCATGTCCAAAACCAATGGCACTACCATGCAATGAAACCATACCCGCTACATAACAATCCTTAACATGTAAAGAATGGAAACCAAAAAAGACATCAAGAATGCAAAGGGAGCACTGAGCATGCATAATTAAGAACTCTAAAAATTGGTTTGTACAAGTTGACGAGAGATGATGTCGAATCAGTCGAAGGTCAAGTGAAAGTGAATGAACGCCAGGAATGGGGTACCTATCAATTTGCTGCAGAACCCCAAAAGCAATACAGTAGATGGGCCCGACTTTTCATCAATCAATAACCTGAACAAGACCGGTGACTCGAGGCTGTACACCGCGGCACGGCCGAGACCACCTCCAGGCCGCCTTAGGGGTCCGACTTCAGGCGGTCAATTCCAAAATGCACCAAGGCCGTATTTCGACCGGTCCCAGCGGTCGACCGCCACTTGGCGGTAGGTGGTGCGGCCCACAGGCCGCCGCTAAACCGCCATAAGGCCATAATTGGTCTGCCGGATGGCGGTCACGGGGGGTTGGCCCCGATAGAATAACCCGCACCTGGTGCCGCGTGAGCCCTGAATCCATCCATCCCCGCCCAGGTTTACAGCTCAGCAATCCAAAATATAGATTTGACTCGGCAATGGCGATCAAGCCATGCGCTCACGATTAGGCACAGAAAGATGATGATCTGGGTCATCATCATCATATTGCAAAAAGAGAGAAGACAGTTTGGAAAACAAGATATTTGATAGCTTGATCGGATTCACAATTGGCTGGGTAGATTAAAATTCCAAGCGATGCTGGCCCTTTCCCTGTGATTGACCTCGAAACTTCACTCAGGAGTGGCTTGTAGCGGTATACCAGCGATGATCTCGACGTCCGATGGCAACTTGAAGTCATATTTTTTCTTCACCTCAACAAAGGTTGTTTTACCAGTAAAAACCTCCTTATCTTTGGCATATACCAGGCTATAAAACCTGCATCATTTGATCGCGTCAGTTCAAATACATTGATTCCACGACAGTAGGAAGAAAAAACTGACGAAACCGAATAATTGCCCGGTTTTGATCTCAAAACGTTCAGCTGTCCATCAACCGCGTCCCATATAGAGCTGGAGCCTCGGCCAATTTGGTAGATGCGTGCTGCTTCGCGCCGCTTCGGGATGATAATTACAGCGTCAGTTGTTTCTGAACACGTGTGGGGGACACCAAAAAGAGCACACTGACCAAGTATGCTAGCCTGGCGCGCGTAGCACCCGAGGTGGACGCCCACAACGAGGCGGAGTTTGCATGTTTGCCAACGGTGTCAAATTTTTGGGCAATCTAGTAATGCACCCATGTCAGATTCGGTTTAGATATACTTTGACCCAATACTGACTGACCAAGTACATCAGATCCTCTATGTAAGGTACCACAATTCTGGATTCGCCTTCGCCTTCGCGTGGTTCGCTGTTGCCATCTCCTTCGCCTTCGCCTTCACCCTCACGTGCCCCGTCTCCTTCTCCGTGGCTGGAATTGTGATACTCGTCAATGCCGGTCAAAAGCTTCAGATTAATATCAGCGCAAATAGGATGAGGGCGATGCTCAATTGGTTTGAATTGAAGTACTAACCAACTTGTGATACCTCTCACGCACATGTTTCAAATGATTTCTGATAGCTTTGTGATATAACTTGGTAGCTGTTGCATCGGTGATACCTAGGTTTTTGGGGGGAAGGTGATCCGCTTTCCATGCTGGAGATTGACTGTTGCAATGTTGCTGATACCGTGGGTAATTGATGTCACTGTGTGAAGGTATACCTAATAAAATGAGTTCTTATGACGCACTTTGATGGTGTTGAATAGGGAATGGGGCAGCCAAACCCCCTGGATTTTTTTTCCCGCACGACGACCACGACCACCAGTGTCCACAGCGGTGTAAGCCTCCAAGATGGGATTAGTGATCATCTCCATCGCTTTCCCAACAATCAGTTGCTGTAACCTCAACCTGCATCAGTTTCAACAGAGTGGAATGCTTAGGTTTTGGCTTACGTTGAGCTCTTTGCTTGCCACCCAAACAGCTTGGGAAACAACGGGAGCATTGTTGGTCCTATTAGTGGCCTCCTCTGGGTGGTTTGTAGCCGTGGTCAACGCCTCTTCAACAGTGTCCTTCAGGTTGGCAACCTCAAGGGTGAGGCTATCTACCTTGCTTTCCATGTTGGATAGCTTCGCCAAGATACGGGCCAGGAACGTGGATTGGGCGATGTGTCAATTGTCCACTCCGTATACCTGCAAAGCACAGTTTGAATATAGGTGGAAGGAAAGACAATGACAAAATTCACCTGTGCAAGGTTTTGTGCGGTTAACTCATGGTCAATATCCAAGCCGGCATCCTGGCACAAAGCTTGAAATGCCTGGAGATTGCTTCCAGCAAGTGGTCGGGAGTAGCTCATGCCCTCGTGGTTATCCAATGGTGGAGTTTCACGTGGGTACCTCTCACTCTGGGAAAGGGTCCCTCGTCGATTGGGACTCTGGGACCTATTGGTTCAAGGACGATGTCTGTCCCCATCTGGAGAACGTGTCTCGCGGGATCCTGGTGCGGCGAAACATTAGGAAGGGGTGGGGGTTGAATTAGAAAGGAGAGTGACTCACCAAGGGGTCTATGATTGTTCAGATCACGGAGAGACACAGCAATTGAGGGGGAATTAGCCAGTCCCTCTCCCCCCAAATTGGGTCCAAACGATAAGTCCATCAAATCGTCTGAGTCTTTGGTCAGCACCTGATCAGGCCAAAACGGACAAGCAAAAACTCACTCAGGCTCTGAGCTGGTGTAAGTGGCATGATTATATTTGTTTGGGGTGTTAAATAAAGCAAAAGAATGTTGTTGGATGTGAGTCAAAATCGGATTGAAGTGGGCTGAAGAGGGAAGAGGGAAGAGGTGTTGACTCGCACAAGGTCAAACACAAGTTGGTTCTATTTGAAATCTTGGCAGTTGGTGAGTGAACTGAGTATTATCTCACAAGGGTTACACGTCAAAGACAATTCTCTTTTCCTTCCAATGGCCTTTTGAAGTGGTTGTTCAATTGATTTTGAACAACCTCTTCACTTGTTGCTTGAACATCTGATTGAATTGACTTATAAGATATCATGACACCCTAATAGTGTTTCAAAATTGGCTTATATTTGCTCAGATTTAAAAAGATACCTTCAACTTCGTGATCAAGAAGATGTGATTTGGACATCAAGATTTCAATCTTGTCAAAAAAAATTGTAAGAAATCAGCTTCTCAGGTTGTTTGACAAATTGTGCTTCATTTGGTGAGTATATTGAGTGTTTGCAAGCCCTGTAGGGAAGCACCTCATTTCGCGAATTGTGGTCCTCCGTTTGGCCTTTGAGAGTCATGTATTGAAGCACCGCATCTCGTGAGATGCGGTGCTTCAATCCAAAACAGCGAGATTATTGAAAATCAATAATGTCGCGCAATGTGGTACTCCTTTTGGGGTTTGAGAATCATGTATTGAAGCACCACTTTTCGCGAAGCACCACATTTCGCGAAATGTGGTGCTTCAATACATGATTCTCAAGGCTATAGTGATTTTATGAGCGTGCGAAGCACCGCATCTCGTGAGATGCGGTGCTTCAATCCAAAACGGCAACATCATTGAAAATCAAAATTTACTATAACTTGGAGATTCATGTATTGAAGCACCACATTTCGCAAAATGTGGTG
>NW_006768775.1:1789673-1840543 GCF_000204055.1 Melampsora larici-populina 98AG31
ATAATAAATCGTATTCTCTTTGAAGCACAGCATTTTAATGAAGTGCTTCCAAGTTTACGTTTTAGTTTGTTCTGATTTGGAGCTTGGGAAGCTCCGCATCTCACAAGATGCGGAGCTTCCCTCAAAAACGGCGACATTGTTGAATATCATCCTCAGCTCTGGCTATAATACATGTTTATCCAGAGCTGAGGATGATATTCATACTCAATACTCAGAGATCGGATCTCTTTGAGGTCACCGTTATCATTAGAAGGTCTCTACTTTGTTGGGACACGTTCTTTCCCTATGGTCTTTGTATTCTTCGTTTGACTATCTGGTTGTCATCTTATTTTCCTATTATCTTTATTATCTTCCTTCTCTTCCTTTTGTTTTATTTCAAACTTTCAACACCTTCGATTCTCCTTGTATACTTCTTCGCCATGTCAGCTGCACCCTCAGGGGATCTTGCTCCCTGCCCTACAAAGATCAACATCAAGCTTAAAAGGCCAACCGAATCCGATTCAATGCAAGCCTCCTCTACGCTTACGAAAGAGCTAACCGGTCAGACGAAGGCTACCAAACTTAATGCTGAGACGGATTCAAATCTCAGCGCCGATGGGGATGCCTCACCATATTCTGAAAGCGAGGTGGACGAAACCAAATGGAAGAGGAAGTTTGCTGAGAGGAAGAGGGAGGCGGAAGACTTGGGTCAGTTTAAATAATCATTATCTGAAATCTTATGGTATTGATTGTCATTACCTTTATAGAGGACGTCAACAATCTCAACAACAACAAGCTGGAAATCCCCGATTGGGACACCATCATGCAACATCCCGATTTCAACCCCAAACTGCCTGTACGCCAATGGGGGGCTCACGCTTACTCCTTAGGACTGGCCAAACAACTTATGGTTGTAAAGTTCATGATCAACAACGCCTGGCAGTCGCAGACTCTTGTGAGGAAATGGCAGAAGATGGGCCGAGCAATTGCCAAGGAGGGCAAGAGTAAGTCATGAGGGTTCATTTTTTTCTGCGGTCCTGGGCGCTCAATACTGTCAGACAGACTGATCATGATTCTATTTCAGAAATTCAATCTAAAAAATATGCTAACAAGCCCGGTTCGCTGTGGATTGAATATCCAGATGACAAACAAAACGAGAACACGGACTCCGGTGATGAAGACGATGAGGATACAAATGAAGCAGTTTCAGAAGATGCATCAAACAGGCGCGCCACGAAACCTTCTGTCGACAAATCACCAACCCCTGGTGATGAATCCCCAGCGAGTGAATCCTGCGAAACCTCCAACGCCTTTCTTGCAAAATTAAAACGTGTCTCTGCGTTATCTATCAAGTCGAGTCGCCCTGCCACCAACACGACTACCGCTACTACATCTGCCCCTCTAGCTCGCACGCGAAAAAGGATTGTCATACCCGATCATTCAGAACAAGGCTCTGAGTTACCTCAAAGGTCTAGTCGGTCTACCACCCACCCGGCTACCCACTCGGCCCCTCTAGCTCAAACGAAAAAACGCACAAACTCTCTCGAGCTGGCCCCAGAATCTGCGAGCGCCCCAAAAAAAGGTCGAACCTGTGCGAAACTCCATGAAGTTAGTGAAGCCATACGGACTATACTAGTAGTTTCCGAGTTCCATTCTACCTTCCCCTTAGCTCAACCTGGAAACCGTATCTTTTTGGCATTGCATGAACCATCTGGGACCAGTCTCTTCCGCCAAGATCCTGAAGAACGCGCCCTCGATCTCCAGAGGAATCTTGATTTGTGGTTGCCGGATAATGACCTTGAGAACACGATTCAACTAGGCGAATACGGCCTTAACACGGTTATTTCGTACATTGAAAAATTCCGGAACAATCCTTTTTGGCCTGTCGAGGGAGAACAAAGACTGCTTCCAAAACTCTCCCGAATTTCCGAATTGTTGATCAATTCGGCGACCTTTCGAGACTGGCAAATTAGGGACTCACCCAGCCCTACACCCTCCACGCATTCAGATCAACCTGTGAGGAATTCCAATATGACTCATGAGGAACCAACAAACGAGATGACGACCACGGCGCCAGACCATCCACCCAATCTCAACACATCGCTCAATAAAATTGATCATGTGGAACCACAGTCAATGGTTGTACCATCCACATTATCAGCTCCCGTGATTAATGTTTCACCTATGGACTCGACTACGAACACTGTTGAACTTCTCAGAGTGTGGAAAGACCCAGAACATCCAAAAATTGATATCCGGTGTTCTTCAGTAACCTTTAAAAAGGAAACCGTGAAAGATTGCATGCTGATGCATGAAGCCTGTAAACGATTGCTCCTGGGCCGCTTGTCAGCTAGCTTCACATCGTATGATCCTAATGAGCGCAGTAAAGGAAGTGAAAGGTTATATTTTAGTAAACATGTGAAACTAAGTGAATGGGTAGCTCTCAAACAAAGTAAGTAATTACCATACTTCACTCCAATATCATAGCTGGAATCAGATGCTTACGAGACTTGTACCAGACGATGGTCTTTTCCATCCTGGTTGTGAATGCCCTTGGTTCGAAGACGAAATCTTGGACTGGAATTATATAGACTTCGAATCTGGCGAAAATCCAAGTAGTGACGTTCAAGAGAAGTCACTGTGCTACACCCTCAATCACATGCGAAATGTGAAGAAGTCTCGCATGGAGACGGCAGGCAAATTTATACTGGCGGCTGTGGGACTAGTTGGCACCAAAGGTGGCCCTATTGAGCCGATTGCGGATCTGGAGCATTACAATCTTTCACAATTGGATGTGAAAGAATCTTTTCAATGTGCAGTCCACTATCAAAAACTACAAATGGACGACAACAGCAACAATAATCATATTCAAACTGTGGAAATGAATTGCATCAAACAGCTGACTAAACTAGTTGATTCAATTTACGGATGCATTGAAGCCCTGGCGGTGATTCGAGCTCATAATTTTCACTACAAATGTAATGAAAAACTTCAAGGCGAACAAAAAGGAATGGATGCTACTTTTCGTCAAGTTTCTTCTACCGTTGGCCTGAGAACACAAGCTTTGGCGCCTCTTGTTTCATTTCTTTGTCTGGGATTCAAGGGGCTGCTCACTTACTGGCGCAATCCATCACGGACATACAAGACCGGTCTTATTCAGGTTTTACTGGTAACTGCACGCATGAAGAGTTACGATTTTGTTGAAGAACCTATCTGGAAACGAACAGCAAATCTGGTGATGACTACGATATCAAGGGCTCTATTCCCCAACGGCAACATTGACGATGGAGTAGATCGATCATCTTGGGACCGCGTGATTTGCAAGAGGCAAGATGTTGCCCTTGCAATGTACCTAGACGTTTCGGATTTCTTTCAGTACTCTTCTGTTTCTGATTCTCTTATCCCGCCATACATGCTTCCCGTATATGAAGCATTGGCACCTGACGAGACTGATCCACATGAATAGTTGACAAGTCAATGTTTTTATTTGTTTGGAAAATAATTGTAATTTCTTGTAATTTCTTTCCTTTGTTTCAAAATTGATGATTAACTATTTCGAATCATGAAATAAAAAAGATAATATCTATATTGATATGATATGAATATAATCAATGAATCTTTGGTTCTTCAAACATTGACCAACCTGTAATGAAGCACCACATTTCACGAAATGTGGTGCTTCAATAATTACTCAACTGACCAATTATATAATTGAAAACAACTTCATTAGGCCAACAAGAGTCTTCCTTTGAAGGATGCGCTTTTCGAAGCTATTTTTCTCCTCTCCCAATTTTACAATGATCAAGGGTGCTTCCATAAATATCAACATGAGACTTAAAAAGGGAGAATAAGAAGTCGGGAGATGTATTGAAGCACCGCATTTCATGCAATGTGGTGCTTCATCCAATACTCAGCAAATGTTTGAATTTTAACGAAGATCCACGGTGATTCCTTAAATTTCAAACTATGACCAAGAAAAACATGAGAGTTGCCAACGCCGAGCATAAGCCGCCGGTAGCTTTATTGAAGCACCGCATTTCATGAAATGTGGTGCTTCATTCAATAGCGCTTCCATAAACATCAACATGAGAGTTAAAATTGGCGAGAATAAGCAGTCGGGAGCAGTAATGAAGCACCACATTTCATGAAATGTGGTGCTTCATTCAATACTCAGCAAACGTATGAAGTTTATCAAAGATCCACGGTGATTCCTTATTATTCAAACTATTACAAAACATGAGAGTTAACAATGCCGAGCACATGCCGCCGGTAGCTATATTGAAGCACCGCATTTCATGAAATGTGGTGATTCATTCAATAGCCAAAAACTACGTATTGTTCTTAGTCTTGTGCCACTCGTCCAATCCCTCATCAACAGCCCTGTTCCATTCTTCAGGTGCAACCGGGTCAAAGCCGACTGCTGCAATGCTTCTATGTAATTCACTATTGTATTGCGCCCCAGAGTTGAGGATGAAAGATTTTGTTGTATTGTGAACAATGCCACATACGCGGATGGTTGATATCTTGCGTTCTAGCTTCTTGAAATGGCACATTGTCACATTGCATTCTGCCTCAGCGCAATTATGCTGTACATTTATGATAGCCATGATGTCCTGCAAAAGTCGTTCGTCAACCATACGTTTTATTTTTGAGTTGCGAGATTTACACATACCTTGACATCTTTGCATACCACTTCATCAGATAACACCACCTCGCGCATTGTATAATAAGGGACGATACGCCCTCTGGTGCAAGTTTTCAACACTACCTTAGCTTGACTTGAAGCAACACCTTGCTGCTTCCATATCGAATCAACTTGTCCAATTGACTTGTTTGCTTTGAGCTAGGTTCGAACCAGTCAGTACATGCTGTGCTATCCACCGGGGCTCATGAGTGCAACATGGGTGGACTCACCACAATGAAATCCTTAGCTTCGACTTTTTGGCCGTTGTGCAAAGTGACACTTGTGAAAGATTGCCAGTTAAAGTCTGAACCAGATTGCTGCACACATAACGGAGTTGGTCCACGTTTCTCCAGTCCTGGATGCAAGCCAATATGAGCACACTAATGAAAAACCAACATATGTGTATATCTCACCGGTACTCACCTCCCATGACAAACTCCCTACCACCTCCTGGTGTTAGAGAAAGGCCAAAAGATTGGGCCAACTCTGGTATTTTCAAAAATAAGTCAACCAAAGAAGACCCAGGCTTCACACGTTCGTCTATATCTTTATCAACAAAAGATGAACCGGACATCAGAATCCTCAACATCTGTTCGGTGTTGAATCTATTTGCAATGTCTCGGCCTGGGGCTTGATGGTTTGAGTGTACTGAAGCATTACGAGTTTGTCCATTAAAGGATTCAAACTTTTCGGTTGCAAACAGGCAAGCTGGGCCAAATCTTTGAATGGAGTCTTGTAAGTGGATGAGCATGTGGAATTTGGGCTTGTTGACCCGTTGCGCTGTGCCGTTGATAAGGTGTAGTAAGAATCTACTGATAATAATGTCGAGTTCCGCTAGATACCGGTCCATATCAGTTATCTCGGTTTGGAAAATGTAAGAGCTTAAGTAGCAAAGGGCTGTCCACACTGCCCGCTTCTCTGGTGTCAGATGATCAAAAAGTACGAATGGAACCGCCTGTAACACCGTGCGAAATTCCTTTCCTACAAGGCTTGCATAGAAATTGATAAAAGTATGTGGTTGAATCGGTGGTATGTTCAATCCTTTTTTGTTGAAAGCTCGCCACTTGCCCGACAATTCGTTATAAATTTTAGATCCTGGCTTGGCACCTAACTCCTTCATAGTGTGACGAAATAGATACTTTGTTATACCCAACAATACTACGTGGAGAATTTCGACAGGGGTGTCTAGATGACCGTTGAAGCCTGTAAGTGCCAAGTCATCATATATCAGTTTGCGTAATCACATGCACATAAGGGCTATGGTCACAACGTAATGAGACCCACCTTTCAGTCGCAGCATTGGGTTGAACAGGTGATATCCATGCTCCCTATTAAGCTCATTGCAAAGAGCCTCGACATCCGCCGTTGGTAGAGTGTCATGCGCCTTTTGTACCACCTTAATAAAGTAATCGAGGAGAGTATCCCTGACCCCGTATTTGCGCGACAACTCTTCTACCAATGTTTTAGTGTTACGACGTTGAGCTGTTGTCCACAGCAATTCGGTTCTTTTTCTGGTTTTGTCCCAATCGCGGAAAGGCAAATGTCCCTTAACCCAGTTTAAACCAGGCGTTAGCTCAATTACATGGGGGACGCACTTCAACCAAAAGAAGTACTTACAGGTAGCCCATCTTCATCAATACCCAAAAAGTGACGCACAAACCCACTGGATTCTTTGTCAACTTTCTTATCGACTTGTAGATCACACATCCGACATGGTGTATTTGTACTTGCCGGGTTCAGGGTGTTTGTAATTTCCGCATGAAGAGGTCCGTCTCCCAAGCAGCAGAGTACCAGTGAGACTGCTAGTACCTCTTCACCCAACATGTGGTCATATGTTACAAACCCGGATTCGGCCATTTGACTAAGAAAAACAATCGGACGATATGGATTTTTTGAGGTTACAAAACAAAATAAGAGAGAGAATCTTACTTTATATCATCCACAACGTGGTCCAGTAGATCCAGAGTACCTGCACAGTTTGAAGTAGCTAAGAAATGGATGTTGAACTCTTGATTCGACAAATCAGTGGGTAAACCAGCCAGAGTGAAGTATACACTCATGTGCTTGTTCCACTTCTTTGACACATTACCAGATGTATCATCTGAGTAGAGAATGAGAGGAACATGTCGGACCACTTTCCCATCTGCTTTAGTTCTCCATTTATTCAAAAGCGGATATTTTGTTAAAGTTGAGCCATTTCTTTCTGTTATATAAATTGCACCGCATCAGGTTGCATTTCCAAGAAATCAAAAGGATGTTGACTTACGATACATGTAATGTCCAGCCATATCCTTCAAAAAAGATCCCTCACTGAGTTGAATCTCTGTAAAAGATCTCCAGAAGTCGTCACAATCTATTGTGAACAGATTGTCTGACTCGAAATCAGGCTCATTTGGAAAGTAGATTTTGAGCCTTTGTGCGACTTCAGCATCCGGTTCAACCGTTGCAGGCAAGCATTTAGCCATCAGTTTGCCGTCTTGTTTAAAGAAAAATATGGGGACAATGAGCTGCTGAGTCCTCAGTTGAACTGGTTCGTAAATGTAGTAATGCGTGTTGTTTGAGACAACCATTGGAGGTCGTAGGTCGGGTGCCAAACCTTGTCGCCATTTATGAGAGTGGGAAAATTCCTTGATTGGGCCCTCTGTGACTAGATCTGGGATGAAAGTCAAGTGAGGACTGACTAGAGGGTTTGCCAATTCCTACAAACCATTAAGGTTGTCAGAGACGAACCCTCGAGTATTGGACCCAAAGTAATCGTATGATAAGACTCACATTGGTTATAATTGTTTGTACATTCAAACCAAAGAGTGGTGTGCCGGCAGGGCTGACTCGTTCTTGTATGTCCAGGCCCATTTTTTTTTTATTTTTTTTCACAACTTCACTCAATGAGTTCCAGTGTGGAAGGTTGAGGTCACAGATCTTCATAATTGCACGTATTCGATGGTAGTCGGCCCGCGAAAGAAGATTTCGGGGATTGCCAATGATGAGGAGTCCGGCCACATGCTATTAAGTAGGTTAGACACAACACTTTTCCTCAACGTGAAATAGGGGGGCAACAACACTCACTTCTTTTCTTTTAAAGGGATACCATGCGCCAGGCTCATCATGCACATTGTCCACAGTTTCATCTTCACTAGAACCATGTTCAGACCCGTCATCCTCCTGTTCGTCCTCAAGCGCTTCAAACGCCAGTCGAAGGCTATTAAAATCGATTCCGTCGTCTGAGTGATCTGAGTCATTGTATAACCCAAGAGGGTCTCCATCCTCCAGGCTGCGTAGGAATGAGAGGGGTGATGGTCGCCGGTCTGGTGTGTCTTTGTTACCATCAGGATTGTTCGGTGTTGGACTTGGGGGTGAAGAGTGTTCAATAGGTGGGATTGAATACTCTGCTTGTTGAAAAAATTTTTGGTCGGCCTCATCTTGTTGCTCTTGTGCAATGTAGCGTGCCACCGCGTCTGCATGTGGCAGTGAGAGAACATGTCGCTCGTATTCTCGCATACCTCTAGAACCTGAGCACACAGTGCATCGATACTTCTTGAGGCCGGGGAGCGATGGATCATACTTTATGTCTGCATAAAGACATTTTGATTTAGTGTTGGATGTGAAAGCAAGGTAAGCATAAGGTCATGACTTACATGGATGTGGCTGGTTGTTTGATGTCATCGTGGAAGGAAGTGATCGATTTGCGATGTGAGTGGTACCACCTTGTGTTTGTGGTTTGTGGTGTGTTTTGCGTGTTTGCGCGTGGCGCGCTCCTGCATTCGAGGCGCGGTCCTTGTTGACCGGCAGACGCGATCACTGGTGGACCCTTTAAAGGCCACAAGCAGGCGGAAACAGGACCTTGCACGAAGGCGAGGCCAGACCCAGCCCTTAGGCAGCCCAGTGGCGGCCTGCCGACGAGTCAGAAGGCCGCCAAGGTCGCTAGACCTAAGTGCGACCTTATTCTCCCGCGCGGACCTCTTTTTGACCGAAAGGCTGTGCCGTGGTGTAGATACATATCAGTGGACGGGGCAGATTCACAATCATCCCATTTGCTGACTAATCTTGAGTCCCAGACTCCAGTGACAAGAAAGGTTGCATTTTAAATGCCTCGTCTCTGGTCTGATCATCCTGAGCCTGCCAATCAAATGATGAAAGGAAAATGTGTCATTCACATACATAGTAAGGTTCGTAGTTTAGGCGTTCAAGTTGACTAAAATATGAATCTTATAAGCATCTCCAACAGTTGTCAAGCGAGAAAACACGTAGATGGAGTTGGATGGGTTCATTGGATTGAGTGTAACTGGTTTTTCGTTTTTGATAGAGTGAATGGTGCTGATCAACAGGGAGAAGGAGAAGGAGAATTGATTGAAGAGGCAGCGATTGCTAAAGTAATTGAATCGAGTATAAAGATGATCTTGAGTATGGGGGATAGACTTTGTTCTTTTGGATAAAAGGTTTGGTATTATTTGTGTCTGCTTTTTGATTAGGATGCTTTTTATCAAATTTAAAGTACATATTAGTTTTTGAGGAGGTTGGGTTTGAAGATGTGGGAAAGATGTGCGGTTTTTTCAAAGAATGTTTTGAAATGTTGTAGAAAGATAGAAAGGAACAAGACATTCAATTATGTGTGAGCATTTAAGATATTTCCATCACTTTGATTAACAAATTCTTTACGTGGGGTATCTTTATTCACTTTTTGAGAAAGGGGCTCTGGAGTTGATTTTTTATTCAAAGATACAAACTGATATATTCGGGCGAAGCATTATGATTATTTGAAAATTTCATAAGGTCTCAACTCCATGCCATGTTGATCTTTTTATAAGCTCTTTGACGAGGGTTAAAAGCATTAACAAAATCAAAAGATTGTGAGGATAACACAATGAGAAGATCAAACTTCACTTCAATGGTCATTCTCAAAGTAAGCCTATTGAAACTAAGTTTTTTCCGCATTGCCAGAGCAAACCTCGAGATGCGAATTTGACGTTTCAGAACAAGACACTGAGTGAACCGTTTATCGAATCCGTGCCTGGTGTTTGATATGGGTCATTTGAGTATCTTCGATCTTAGAAATGGAATTAAAATTGTTGCATGATTTTAATCTTCAAATGATTTCAAGCCATCTCCTTCAACCGTCTTATAAAGACATCCATCCATTGTGACGATAATCAGGAACCTGGATCATGTGGCATATCTTGGGGATTTCGATGTCGACCATCAACTTTTTGTCAGAATTTGGGGTATAAGAAATGACCTCTGTCGGACGAATTGTTCACTTTCTTCTTCTTCCTTAGACATCTATTGCCACTAACCTTTACCGCACATTTCTTGATTATCATTCTTGGTTTTTACTTATCAACACACCAAACTCAAACCAATTCTCTCTCAACTATGTTTCTTCAAGAAGCCTCTCGAAAGCGCAGCGCTGCTCATGTTGAGGTAAATAATATTATATTCAACCTCAGGCTTTCGATCCCACTAACGTTCTCGCAACTTTTCATTCCGTTGCTTCTAGGACCCGATTCACGTTCCTAATGCGGCTTCTGGGGTTTACATCAAGCGCCCGCGAATTTCAAGACCCAGAGTCCAACCTCAAGCATTGATGTATAACCAACCACAAATGTTGGTATATACCAATGCGGGAATGGCGAGCAGTTCGCAACATCTTGCGGTGGATACCTTCGCTGGCAGACGGAGCGTGTTGGTCCAAACTCCCTATCCAAACTTCAACGTATGTGATCTTTTTCCCTCATCCTATGAGATCATAATCTAATCTGTTTTGCTCCATCTATCTCGTGATATCTTCTCGACTTCAATGTTTCGTTCAACTTTTCATTCCATCGACTATAGAACTCGGGTTACGATCCCAATGCGACCTCCAGGGCTTATGTCCAGCGTGCAAGAATGGGACCGCCTCAACCTCAACAGCTGATATATACTCAGCCTCAACCGTTGGTATATACCAACAGAGGAGTGATGACGGGGTTCCAATATCTGCCCCCCGCTATGCATGCTGCTATGGGGAGAGAGGTGGTACATAGAGCATATTCGAATGTCAATGTATGTAGCGAAGCTTCGAATTGTTCCTCGTCAGTCTCTTGGATCAGAATCTAATCGATTTTTCTCAATTTATTCCATGTTTACAAACCATTAGGCACAAAGGACATATGCAGAAGTCGAGGCATTCAAGTTGAAGCTGGCATTGGAGTTGTTGATGGGACCTACACCTATAACTCCTAGCTTGACACACAGAAGTCAATTTAGTCCGACTTCATCTATCTCTTCCGTACCACTGCCAGTCACGCCATCGCCAACCAGACCACCGAATCAGACAGCTTTGTCACAAAGTGGATCAAACTTCTCATGGAAATATCATGGAGCAACCCCATTACCACATGTCACTGAGCCAGACACAACTCAGTACTGGTTGGCAAATGTTTCTGGAGCAAACAGGGAGGGAATGAGGTATCAACAACCATTCCAAGCACCAAATCGTCAGGTACTAAACACTAGACCAAATAACGACGAAAATCAACAGCTTCTGGATGGTTTACCTCATCTAAAAACTCGACAAGAAAAGGATGAGGACAAGAAGATACTAGATGATCTTCAGGTGTTATTCTCGTCTTACAAATATCCTCTTTAAGTCTCTTGGGAGTTTTTTCTTGTTTTCTTCTTCTGCTGTTGGGTTGAGCTCTGAGTACGATGATGTATAGGTGTTTCAATTCTTAACTTAACTGTCCTCTTGAATAACTTTTTCTCTGTGTGTCTTTATAGGTTATTTTCTTTTCTGATCTTTCTCCAATTTACTCTACATCATGTTTCTTTTCTAGCAGTGTATGTGCTCATTGAGTGTAGCAAAAAGTTTTGTTTTGGTCTTTCAATTGTAGATAGCCTTCATCAGATTTTAACATCTTAGTATCATCAGATTTTCTTTTGTAAAAATAGGGTATCGAATTAAGATATCCTTCATAAATGTTGGTGTTAAACTGACCAACTCATCACAAAATAGTGTTGTTCTCTTTGCTTGATCCCAGGCACTGAAACTTGTCAAGCTGGGGTTGATATAAGGCCTTTTGAAATCTTTCTGGATATGGTGGAGATGATCCTGTTGTTCATCTCACACAGATGTACTGTCACTGAAGCACTTGACTGTAACACTCATGTGCCCTCCTAGCGTGCCAGGTTCCAGCGCGCCCACCACCTGATGATCATCTTATGGTGAGAGATGTGAGTTGAGGAAAAACAGGGGCAAGAGTCAGATGTTGACTGTGCTTTACAACACTTCTCCCAAGTGGTCCTTATGTGGAGGGTTATTGTAGGCTTTGGGAATTTCTGTTCAAGAAGAAGAACCTAGACAATCTACTTCTACATGACAAGAGTCTTTTTATACTGGTACAACAACTTGGATACTACCACTTCTGCTGAGACTCACATTGTGTTCATACCACATAGGTTGTGCTCAATTGTTAATTGTGGAAGCATTGTGGAATGCCTCATGCCTCAGCTACCAACAATAAAGTGTAAGAGGAAGTGAGACTGACATTGAAGATTTTCAAGCAATCTTTGAACTGTAATTCATGATGTATGTTTTGCCTACCAAGAAGCCTTTAGATATACACAAAATATTTTCCAATATAAGTATTTTAATTACTTAAAGTTCAATGTCTCCTTTTACAATAACAATTCAATATATGTTCCATGCTTATCCGTCTACAGAGCATTTGAATTAGCTGCAAATTGGCTGATTGATTTGATTACTCTGTGATATGTCACAGTCTAAGCAATACTTGATTGATATTCCTTCCAAAATGAATTGGATATTCCAGCCATACAAATCAAAATCTTATGTATTGAATATTTTCCCCTAAGCATTTTGCAACCTGTGTAACAGGAAACCAACGGACTGTATCCGGAAAAAAACGTGAGCAATTACAGTCCAGAAAACGTTGTTCAGACCCTTCCAGACCCACTAGATACAGCTGTGGAAATCTTACACAGTGTGAGTGTTTGAATGCCTCCATACATACAATCCAGAAAACATGTTCAGACCTTTCCAGACCCACTGGATAGATCTTTGGGGATCATACACAGTGTAAGTCTTTGAAAGCCTCCACTCACTCTGAGGTGCAGCCCCACCAAACACATCTGGAATGCACCACTGAACCTTGAACTGGATTTTTGAATACATCTGGCAAATATTTTGCTCAGATGTATCTAGTCAAATGAAATACTTTTGAACAAAGCACAGTCCACTCAGATACATCTGGTGCACTGCTCACAGATTTGTTGAGCAGATCACGCTGACTATTAGTAGACTCTTGATGGGTCATATATTGGGAGTATACACTACACCAGATATATCTGGGAAATCCATACTTCCAGATAGATCTTAACACTCACACTTGTGCACCACATCTCAATATTACCCACACTTTGAAACAAAGCAGTCCACCCAGATGCATCTGGTGTGCTGCTAACTGATATGTTGACCAGATCAGAAGATGTGCTACTTGATACATTGCAGTTCACTCATGTACTAACGCACATCAAAACAATTATCAAGTTGCATTATATTCAAGCAGAGGTAAAACAAGACAAAATCACAAATAACAAGAAAGGAAAGAGAAAATAAAGGAAGATATAATTTGTTAGATATAATCTTTCTGTCAAGTTTATATTTTTTTTGGAAAGTTTTTTCTAAAGGTCATCTCAAGAAGAAGAGGATGAAGAAAGAGATTTTTTTGGCAAGTATTTTTCCAAATCTCATTCAAGACAATAGAGAGAAATAACAAAGAAAGATATGTATAACTAATCTTTCTCTGAAAGATTGGTTTTATAAAGTTGTGTATAATAATATTTGTTGATCAAACCCAGAAGTTCCACTGTTAATAATTGCTGTTGGCAATGTCATCATCATTAAGATCACCCAGCTTTGTGGCATCCTCTTTTTCTGTTTCTCATTGTTTATCTTCACTTACTTCTTGCTTTTGACTCAATTTTACTTGCACGCTTTCCCTTACCTTTGGACTTTTTGGGAGCCTGATCACCTTCACCTTGATTTACTCTTCCCACACCCTCCAAAAGCTCCAGATGGAAGTGATTACTTTCCAATTCATCCATACACTCCTGTATTTGCACCTTGTGGATTGCCTGATAACCAACCTTCAAATTCTCAGCACTCATTTTTGATTGTGAGTCCTGCACAATTTGGGCAGGGACCTTGCGTTTGACAAGACCCGGTATAGGGTCAACTTTTAGAGGAAAACCATTTCCTTGTGTTGGATGATAGCCAAGTACCTCAGCTATACTGGCGGTGAGAGGATTTTAGTGCATCCAAACAAATTATACTCACATTTAATCAAGCTCAAAAATTACCAAGTTGCACATTTGAAGCAAGTGCAAGCTCAATTTTTAATATATTGCTAGGTTTTTGTAGTCGAGCTGAGGAACCCTTTGCCTTCTTTTCATTCTTGTGGTGATTAGAGATGGCCGTGATTAGATATGGCCTTGTTCATAGACTCTCCCTGGGCAACAGTTGCAAAGACAGGTGAGAGACCTATTTCACAATTGACCCATTTGGTGATAGATGGTACGGAGGTGTATTATTGAGTCCATCCAGGAGCACTATCTTTTGTTCAAGCGTGGGCACTTGAAACCAGAAGGATATACTTGGATTTTGGTTGATGTCCATTGCAGGCAAGCTAGCAGGCTCAAGATCACATCAACATCCGGCCTCAGCACAGTACAGCACAGAATGCGCTAAACTGCACTGCACCAAAAAAATTGAAAATTGTCTAACCCACTGCGCAGCGCTGGTGACCCAAACTCTGGGAGGTCCCTGTGATGCGCTCCAGTGCAGGTGAGCCCAGTGCAGTTCAGTGCAACACACTGTGCAAAAAAACTGCGTTTTTTTGCGCATGACAAGCCCATATCTTTAATCTCCCAAAGCAGAACATATGCAGGCTACTCCAAACCACTGCACGGTGAAAATGTGCAGTGGCCAAAAACCAAAAGGTGCCTCCACTGGTAATTGGCACAGTGACCAAATTGCCAAAACCCCTGCGCTGAGCCACAGTGCAAGATGTGCCTTGCATTCTGTGCTGCAAGCTGGGTGTTGATCACTTGAAAAATGATAATTTGAGGAAATGTGAAATTTGATCAAAAGACAAAATGGGAAAAACAGAAAATGTGGCAGAGCAGGATATGGATGATGACCACTTACAAGTTTACCAAGTCGTTGAACACTCCTCAGAGTGTTTATTGTCATCTTTTCTGGAGCTTGAGTGGCCTTCAAACTGTAAGACATTGTCATGTGCAACCAGATTTTCATAAATTGGGCAATATTTTGCTTCTTTGTCCACAGTGAGTGAAGGAATCTGGGGTGATCCATCTGCTTGAGGTTTGTGGTCAAACGGAAAATTAAGATTGAAATTCCTGCCAACACAAGAAGTATTCATTGTTAAATACTGCATGTTGTTCATCATTGTAAACTTCAGTCCATATCTTGCCAAATCTCAAAGTATGTATCATGTACCTGGAATGTATATGTATGTATTCCCAGATGGATCTGAGAGACCAAGATCAAATGGATCCAGAGAGTCCCACCTCTGGCCTCTGGATATTGACTATCATGACACAGAATGAACTGTACACCACAGCTGCTTGTAGATAGAGTTACCTGCATCTGAGAGCTCTTGAAAACACTATACACACAAGGTCCCCACCCCTTTTCCTATTCCTACACAAGTTCTCACCAAGCTTCTGCGAACTCCCAATATCCTTGTGATAGCCTCCTCACACCTCACCCAACCCAAGTCTACAATCCAAACACACAACTACTCTGACTCATGCATACATGGCACAGGGCATCCTCATCCCAAATTTCTCAACTTTCCTGATATCACCTCTCATCATCTCATCCAAACATGAGCCAAACCTGCAAGAGAGTCTGGTCAAATACATCAAACACCAAAAACAAACAATGTTCATGTATGAAGAGAGATCCATCTGATCCAATCAAACTTTGGCTGAAGAGAAGGAAAAAACCAGAAGACTACTTAGTGGGCAATCAATTTAGGAAGCCAATGAACATATTGATTATCAACTTGAAAATGAAGTTGATCCAGATGAATTCATTCCTTATCATGAGACTCATATGTTTGATGCTCCATTTCCTGGTGAAGAATCATTGGATGACAATGACAACATGGCAATCAAAATGTTTTGGAAGAGACATTGAGAAGAAAGATACGCTCAAGCATGGGAACGTCTTTGCCAAAAGTGGGAAGCTCTTGCAAATAAAATTGCCACCACTTACCTTCACTCCCAATTCCTGACCTCCAACTGGACTGCAGAATACTCATACTTAGACTGTCTTAGTCCACATTTCCAGTGTTTGGAAAGCGCTTATTATCATCACAACTGGAATCTCATTGACGTACTCAGTGAGTAGTAACTCATCAACTCATCACAATGTTCATACCAAAGAAGCTCATCATTCAGACATCCTCAAGGGCAACTTTCATCAAGGCCAGTGAGGTTCTGCCGGTGTATCCCTGAAGCTATTCAACTTATATATCAAGGATACCTCCCAGCTTTGCCACATCAGCCTCACATCAGCCTTCACAATCCCCCTCATACAGCTATTTCACCACATCTGGGAAACTTCTGTTTCATTGGCAAAGGGCTTCATCAAAGGCCTTTCAAACTTTCTTGATGATCAATCATTGACCCCAGTCGAGGCTTGTGGTAGTGTTGATAACAATTGCCATAACCTTAAACAACCTTTCTCTAGTACAACACACCTCTACAGCCAAATCCTGATGATTTTCAAGGAGGTTCTTCAACATGGCCTCCAGTTTACAAAATTCAAAACATGGGCCACCAAGTGTAGTCAATGCATTGGACTGGCAAAGGATGAGATCAAGGGGAGTGAAAGGGAGGCCGTTTAAATTATTTGTATGGATGGCAATTTCCAGCACAAACACAGCAAGCTTGCCAGTAAAGACACACCAGAAGAAAGAAACTAGCCCAAAATTTTTGTTTGAGCCTCTCAAATGGCTGAAGAACAGAATCCCACCAATTCTAAATCCAATGCAAACAGTGTAAGAGTTTCAAACCTCTCAAATGTAGATGTTGCTTTCACAGACTGATGCACAAATCCCAGGATACATGTTCTGATGCACACAAAGTTGCAAATGATACCCAAAGTTCATCACCATGGGACAAGTGTGATTACCCCAGCTTGTTTGCATCTGCTTTTCAACACAATTTCCCACTGCTGCTTGCCAATATATATCAAAGTGGCAAAAAGTAAGCAACATTTTGTTTCTGTCTTTTCTTGTTTGTTTGATGTCTTCAAGTTGCTTGCTTTGGATTTTTGGCCAGGATGTATTATCCAATTATGCTGTTACAGACACTTTTAGACAAATTTCCCCCGGAGAAGCAATTTGACATCTTATACAACATTGGATGCCACCTTGACAAACATATCAAACAGGTAAGTCATGCACACAAGTCCTGTAAAGCCATATTTTGCTGACTTCAATTACACTACAGCATAAACTTTCACATGAACATCAAGACAGGATTCAGCTGGGCATGTCTGTGATTCACACATATGTCCATTCCTGGATGTGCCAACTGTTCTATAACCCCCTATTCCTTGAGGACTGGGGATTATCTGATGGGGAAGGACTCATGCATATATACATATGGTGTGATCTCAGTCCTACCATTGCAAATTTGCGGACTCCAACCCAATCACATTGGCTTCAAACGATTTCCGTGTGATGCAATTATCTGACCTTTTGATGTCAATTGGCTACTGGCATTGGCACATGGCTTCTACAGTGATTTAAACATACTGACAACTATTCTAGAATCACAACAAAAGCTGAATGAGTTATGTTCAAAGGCAAATCATATCAAGAAGGCTCCAAATATAATATTGATCTCTTTGGTGAGCAGTGGAGTTTGAAAGGAACAGGTAATATAGCACTGTTCAAAGATATCAAGACTTGGCAAAGACTTGAGTTGGGCAGGATATTGTGCCTTGAGGATCTCAAGTTCAAGACATGGTATTTGTCTCAACTCAATAACAAGCAATCTTTTTACTGAGATTACTTTTTTAACTAGGACTGACATTGACAACACCTTTGATTGAGATGACGGATTTGATTGCCTTCATCACCTCAAAGATATTGCAAAGGAGATTTTGAAACAGCATCAGATTGGCATCTTGGACATGTTGAAAACTCTTTCAGTAAGTAATTTCACACAAATAATAAGTCAATCAATACAAGCAGCTCAACAAGCATGATTACGTCTTTACATCTACAGAGCAAGGTGAAGACTTGCTACTGAAAGTATCCAAATGTATGACCTAGCAGAAGTCTACTAATAGTTGGACTGATCTGGTCAATAGATCTGCAAGCAGTGCACCAGATGCATCTGGGTGGACTGTGCCTTGAAAAGTAGGTCATCTGGCTGGATACATCTGAGCATCATTTTTGTCAGACATCTGCTTGCCAGATGCATTCAAATATGCAGTCCAAGGGGGACTGTATCCAGCATCATTGCTTGTGTCTTTTCCAGATAAAGTATGTTGATTTCCTGTGACACAGAAAATGCTTAGGGGACAATATTCAATACCTGGGATTTTGATTTGTATGGCTGGAATACTCGAATCATTTTGAAAGGGAAATAAATTAGGAATTATTTAGACATATCACAGAGTAATTAAATCCATCAGTTGATTTGCAGCTAAATCAAATGCTCTGTAGAGGGATGAGTATGGAACATATATTGAATTGGTATTGGAAAATGAGACATGAAAGATTCAGTGATCAAGGTATTGAAACATAATTTTGTGTAGATCTATCTGCGTAAGCAAAACTTGAATCATAAATTACAGTTCAGAAACTGTTTTAAAGTCTTCAATGTCAGTTTCACTTCCTCTTGCACTATAACATTGTAGCTGAGGTGTGAGGCATTCCACAACAATGATATTCCATGATTGAGCATGACCTATGTGGTATAAACACAATGTGAGCCTTAGCAGAAGTGTCAGGATTATACCACAAGATAAATATCCTTGTCATGTAGAAGTAGATTTTCCAGGTTCTTCTTCTTGTGAAGAAATTCTCAAAGCCTACAATAACCCTCCACGAAAGAACCACTTGGGACATCCGTTGTAAAGTGCAGTCAACAGGTGACTCTTGGCTCTGTATTTCAGGATGATCATCAGGTGGTGGGCGCGACGGAACCTGGCATGTCAGGAGTGCACATGAGTGTTACAGTCAAGTGCTTCAGTGACAGTACAATTGGTGGAGATGGTCAACAGGATCATCTCCATCATATCCCGAATGATTTTAGCGGGTCTTAGATCAACCCAAGCTTGACCTGTTTCAGTGCATGAGATCAACCAAAGAGAATAACACTATCATGTGATGAGTTGGTCAACTTGTTACCAATAATTATGAAGGATATCTTAATGCAATACCCTATCTTTACGAAAAAAAACTGATACAACTGAAATGTAAAATTCTAATAAAGGCCTACAATTGAAAAACTAAAACAAAACTTTTTGCTACATTGACTGATCACATAAACTGCTAGAAAAGAAACATGATGTAGAGTTGATTGGAAAAAGATCAGAAAAGAAAATAACTAAAAAAAGAAAACAGAGAAAAATTTATTCAAGAGGACCGTTCAATTAAGATTCAAAACACCTATACACTCAGACCTCAAACTAATAGCAGAAGAAGAAACCAAGAAGAAAACTAACAAGAGACTTAGAGAGGATGGTTGTAATACGAGAATAACACCTGAAGATCATCTAGTATCTTCTTGTCCTCATCCTGTTCTTGTTGAGTTTTTAGATGAGGTAAACCACCCAGAAGCTGTTGATTTTCGTCTTTATTTGGTCTAGTGACCAGTACCTGACGAGTTGGTGCTTGGAATGGTTGTTGATACCTCATTCCCTCCCTGTTTGCTCCAGAAACATTTGCCAACCAGTACTGAGTTGTATCTGGCCCAGTGACATGTGACAATGGGGTTGCTCCATGATACCCCCATGAGAAGTTTGATCCCCTTTGTGACAAAGCTGTCTGATTCGGTGGTCTGGTTGGAGATGGCGTGACTGGCAGTGGTACGGAAGAGATAGATGAAGTCGGACTAAGTTGACTTCTGTGCGTCATGTTAGGAGTCATAGGTGTAGGTCCCATCAACAACTCCAATGCCAGCTTCAACTTGAATGCCTCGACTTCTGCATATGTCCTTTGTGCCTAATGGTTTGTAAACATGGAATGAATTGAGAAAAATCGATTAGATTCTGATCCAAGAGACTGACGAGAAACATTCCAAAGATTGGCTGCATACATTGACATTCGGACATGGCCTAGGTACCACCTCTCTCCCAATACCAGCATGCATAGCGGGGGGCAGATATTGGAACCCCGCCATCACCCCTCTGTTGGTATATACCAACGGTTGAGGCTGAGTATATATCAGCTGTCGAGGTTGAGGCGGTCCCATTCTTGCACGCTGGACATAAGCCCTGGAGGTCGCATTGGGATCGTAACCCGAGTTCTATAGTCGATGGAATGAAAAGTTGAACGAAACATTGAAGTCGAGAAGATATCACGAGATAGATGGAGCAAAACAGATTAGATTATGATCTCATAGGATGAGGGAAAAAGATCACATACGTTGAAGTTTGGATAGGGAGTTTGGACCAACACGCTCCGTCTGCCAGCGAAGGTATCCACCGCAAGATGTTGCGAACTGCTCGCCATTCCCGCATTGGTATATACCAACATTTGTGGTTGGTTATACATCAATGCTTGAGGTTGGACTCTGGGTCTTGAAATTCGCGGGCGCTTGATGTAAACCCCAGAAGCCGCATTAGGAACGTGAATCGGGTCCTAGAAGCAACGGAATGAAAAGTTGCGAGAACGTTAGTGGGATCGAAAGCCTGAGGTTGAATATAATATTATTTACCTCAACATGAGCAGCGCTGCGCTTTCGAGAGGCTTCTTGAAGAAACATAGTTGAGAGAGAATTGGTTTGAGTTTGGTGTGTTGATAAGTAAAAACCAAGAATGATAATCAAGAAATGTGCGGTAAAGGTTAGTGGCAATAGATGTCTAAGGAAGAAGAAGAAAGTGAACAATTCGTCCGACAGAGGTCATTTCTTATACCCCAAATTCTGACAAAAAGTTGATGGTCGACATCGAAATCCCCAAGATATGCCACATGATCCAGGTTCCTGATTATCGTCACAATGGATGGATGTCTTTATAAGACGGTTGAAGGAGATGGCTTGAAATCCCTTGAAAAGTAGAATCTTGTAACAATAATTACAATTCCATCTCTAAGATCGAAGATACTCAAATGACCCATATTGAACACGCGGCAAGGAATTGATAAACGGTTTACTCAGTGCCTGATCCTGACACGTCAAACTTGCATCTCGAGGTTTGCTCTGGCAATGCGAAAAAAAATTCGTTTCAATAGGATTCCTTTGACAACGAGCATTGCAGTGAAGTTTGATCGTATCATTTTGTAATCCCAAAGGGATGATATTATCCTCACAATCTTTTGATTTTGTTGATATTTTTAAAGCTTTTAACCCTCGACAAAGAGGGTACAAGAAAAGGTCAACTTGGCATGGAGTTGATACGTTATGAAATTTTCAAATGATCCTAATGCTTCACGCAAACCAATTAATATCAATTTGTATCCTTGAATATAAAAAAAAACTCCAGAGCCCCCTTCTCAAAAAGTAAATAAAGATACCCCGGGCCCACGTAAAGAATTTGTTAATCAAAATGATGGAAATATCTTGAATGCTTACCACATAATTGATATATGCTTGAATGTCTTGTTCCTTGCTATTTTTTCCAAAAGGTTTCAAAACATTACATCTTCATCACCACTTTCAAACCCAACTTCCTCAATACATCTTAACCGAAAAACATACACACAAAGAATGCCAAATATTTCACCCCAAAAAAACAAAGACTATGCGCCATACTCAGAATCATGGTTTCTTCATACCTGTTTCAATTGATTTAGCAATTGCTTTATCTTCAACTAATTATCTGACTCTTTCTTCCTGTTGATCGGCATCATTCATGCTATAAAAACGAAAAAATATTCACACTCATCTCAATGAACCAATCCAATCCATCTAGGAAAACACTTACTCAAGATCTTCTCCTCTACTTGGGGCTAAAAAGTTTCTGTTCTTGTCTATTTTTTACTTGCTAAACCTTGGTAAATACACTTAAACCTGATTGTAAGTCTGGAATTCCATGTGATTTGACTGTTTTTGATGACACGTGAATCGTGCATTTTTCGAATTCAATCAAAGTTGAGTAAACCAATCAGTTTTTTTAAGCCCACACTTCCTTTCTGGATTTCTAATCAAAATAATCAAAAACCCATAGTTTGTTGATTTTAGTTCAGTCAAACTACGAATTTGGTTTTTAGCAAAAGATGGTCTTAACTGCATCTGAAGCAGCTTCTAAACGAGTTGGAATTACATCTGAATTGATCCTTAGATCATCAAGTTACCCAGAACACAATAAATTAATTGAGTGATCGTCGTTGGAGAAGTTAAGTTTCGGTTTGAAAGACTCAGAAGTCAATCCGAATAATTATCTAGCCTCTAAATACCAATTTTTCAAGAATGCTATCAATTTATTCATGATAAATTGTTCAGATCTTGAACTGATTTGGGTCAACTTCGATCGATCACCGGGGGAAATTCAGGGCGTGAAGTGCAGGCAGGTCGCGCAGTCCTGAATGCACGCTGAAGTGCATGCCAGGCCAAAGCTCTACACAGTCACAGATGCTTTGGTTGTGAATTGATCGAAAGTGAATCTGATTCTGATTATCGACTCCAAGCTGAATCGATTTGTATCAAGAAGTCTCAAATCATCAATCAATCACCACGAGAAAGACTAAAGACCAAGAGTGAGTGCGAAGGAAATCAAAAGAAGAAATCATCAAATCTCCATATGAGCTCATCTCATCAACATGAACAACCAACAAATGAACAATACTCTAGATTCTCATATTTCTCATTTCCTGAAACTATCAATTCATTCAATCAATCTAAATCAAATCTAAATCAATCTCAAATCATATCAGATCATCTCCTTCAAGTCGATTTACCTGATTCACATTCAAATCCAAAAACTTTACTCGATAGATTCAAATCTGCCATCGGGGCATCAGTTTGGGCACCTTTAAATACTTCAAATCATTCAATCGAATCTAGAAAACCAACTTCTTCACCATCTCAGATTACCACTTCATCTTCTTTCGATCATGATCTTACTACTTCATCTTTTACGAGATCTAGGAATTGGAATTCATCTACTCCTGGAAGATCAACTGAAGAACCTATTTATCATTCTAGATCACCACGGCCTTCGATTGTTAGCATCAATCATCCTACTATCATCAACAGTTCCGGTTCTCCAATCCGTCAGAGTCCCTCGAATTCTTACATGATCCATTCTCATAGTCATCTCTCTAGTTCGAATTCTCTAGGACCTTTGTCATTTACACCTGAATCACCGAGGGCTCCATTACTATTTCCACATCATAATCATTCAAACACATTCTCAATGAATTCTGAAGCTATCATGCGAAATGGAATGTCTCCAACTCCCAACAATCCAGGATCACAAGGACTCTCAAACGTACCTACTTTCTCTCAGATTCCTGGCTTTCCACTGGCCAGAGAGACAGTCGCAGATGATATAGGTAGTGTACTCAGCTCGTCTATTGCACCAAGCTCGTGGAAAGGTGCTGGAATGAATGGGGATGAGACATCTCAATCCAATGGTCATTATCAGTTGATGGATAGGATTCAAGCAGAGGTATGCACCTTGACTTAACACTGCTCATCTCCTTTTATCAATCACTTCACTGGGGAAACCGCTTTTTGACTTCTTTGAAGCATTCTGCGTCTTGATCTCTATCTTAAGGAACAGGGACTTAGTAAAGAGTATTGGATGCCGGATAAAGATGCCAAGGAATGTTACGATTGTGCAGTGACCTTCACTTCTTGGCGTCGGAAACATCATTGTAGGATATGCGGCTTTATCTTTTGCTCTCGTTGCGCTTCCAATCTGGTCTCGGGTCAACGATTTGCTTCTACTGGTTACATTCGAGTCTGTAATATCTGTTTAGCCAAGTTGGAGCCCTTGCCTGAGCCATCGTGGCGAGTCATGGAGGCTGAAGACGAAAATGTTAGTCAATGAGTTATCCCTTATTCAATACATATCATGAACCGTAATGAACTGATCATGCTCGATGTGGCATATCTTGAACGAAAAACAATTGATGACTGCAATAGGCCACTACGACCGAAGCGGGGTCAAGTTTCAACATATTCGGTTCTCGATCTCAAGCAGCACAAAGCAGTCACAAAACTTCCACCACCGCCTCGAGATCTCGAGAACAAGCCAAGTCGTCTGTCCAATCAGGTTTATCGCAATCCACAAGGCGTAGCTCGCACCGCTCAAGTAGCCGTTCAAGACCCGACAATCGTGCCGGTATGAGTACGAGTGAAACATCCAAAGAGGTCGAACCTGCTCACACATCATTGCTTAGACCGAAATTTCGACATGCTTCATCAAATACTCTCACTATTGCTTCTAGGCCATCTCGCCGCATAGAAAATTCCAACATACCATCGTTGACGGCGCCATTCCGAAAGGGTCTCAATGATGAAGACAAACCATTAGATATGAAGGTCACTAAGCACAGTCAAAGACTTGTCACGCCTACGCCCAGCACATTGAGGAATTCACGCGATACTCGTCGGACCTCAACGGAACGATTTCCATGGTTCGAGCACAGCAAAGGGATTGGTGAATTGAACTTATTAGTTCCTGATCTGAAATTCGATCCGTTTGAGCACCCTACACTACCTGCTCTACAGGCGAACGAGATAGTAGGCCCATTTGATGGTGAAGCTATCAACTCACAACCCGACGGGTATATAGACTCTCTACTCACATGGCCTCCCTGGGTATGTGTCAGCTTCTGCACCCTCAGGATCTCAATTTAATCAGTTTCTAACTTTTCAATATTCTCTCCCGACCGGCTTCTCTTTAGGTTTCTCCTCCTCCTGGACAAGCCTATATGGATGATTTGATCGAGCCATGTTTTTCGCCTGCTTCATTGGCACATTTGAGGTCGATGATCAGACAATCACTCCACCGTGACAAAGTAGTCAAAGCGCTGGTCTGGGAAAGCGAATTGACCAAACTGTTGATCAAGGTGATCTCAGATCCACCTCGACCTGATCAAGCTGAAGGCGAAGCTGCGGATATTCATCAACTCATCAAAATCAAGAAAATTCCGGGTGGCCAGCCTCAGGATAGTGAATATGTTCATGGGGTCGTGTTCACTAAGAATGTGGTACATAAGAAGATGCGCGTAGATTGTATTAACCCTCGAGTGTTGGCGATCAGTATTCCACTCGAATTCCAACGTGTAGATGGTTATAGTAAACTAGAACCCTTGATCCGACAAGAAAAGCAGTACTTGAAGACTCTTGTCAATCGCCTGGCTTCTTTACGCCCGGATGTCGTACTAGTGGAAGGCAACGTTTCTGGTTTAGCCATCGAATACTTGGTACAAGCGGGTGTATCCGTCATCAGACATGTCAAACCGCGCGTCCTTCAAGCCATCGCTCACTCTACTGAAACACTTGTGATCTCATCTTTAGACAAGCTATTGAATTTGAAAGTAGGTCAATGTGATGTATTTCATGTTCAGACTCTCGATCATCGATTGATACCTGGCAACAGAAAATCTTTTGTCAGATTAGAAGGATGTAAACCAGAGCTTGGTGGTACTTTATTGCTTAGAGGAGGTAATCATAGATTACTATTGAAAATAAAAGCTTTGATGAGGATGATGGTCAGAATTAGTTATTCAATCAGACTTGAAACTCAATTCCTTAGAGATGAGGGCGCGATGATGACACCAATATCAGAGGTTCATAAATCACAGTTGCTCAACTTGGACGATAAAGAAGTTCAAATCATTCTGACTTCGTTTCGGCGTGCTAGGCGGCAATTGATGCAGACCAAGCCTCCAGCCTCAAAACCGGGGTCACCAGAAAAACCAAACGTATCTGCTGGCTCTGCTTCGACCTCTGACTTGGTTCGTCAAATCGAAGATGTCTTACGACCTTATGAGTGTATGATTCTATCTGGCTCTCCTGATGTGAAGCTGGCACCTCCGGTTGTCTTGGTCAAATTGCGAGATCTTGCTCGACAGTTTAATCTTTTGCGCGAAGGGGTTAAGAAGCCTCCGTCCATCGTATTAGATCGGATGGATGAGAAGATTGATTTGGAAACCGACCCACAAAGCTCTAGTACGGCTCCTCATACTGTGCAGGTCAACACATCAACACAATCGGGCGATGTCAGTCAAACATTCACCCCCGCTGAGAGTTCCTTACGAACGAGGATCTCTGTGGTGTCAGATGAATATACTCGAGCTTTGCAATTGGTCGACTTGGGACGCCAACTAGCACAATCGAAATTGGTCGCATCTCGGTACCTATCCACACACCGATCTGAGAGCTTTCATCCAGCTGATCATCAAAAGATCATTGTACAAGAGGCTGTAGTCTGTATGAATCCCACTTCAGGGTTGGCTGCATATACATGTCAAGGACCATTGTTAAGAGCCTTCTCGTATTACTCGCCTGGCGATCAATCGGTTGGACAAATGATTCAAATGGTCGTTGCGTCTCGTGGAGAACTTTGTCCAACCAAAGGATGTGGTCAATTAAAGAGCTTTCATCAAACCGAATTCATCCACAGACGGCTGAAGGCATCACTTCGAATTCATCATCCGCAAGCCTCTGAGGGTACACCTACGCCATCATCAACAAGCTCTACGCCGCTTGACGAGATTCATTCTGATGGTAGTCTTGATCCGACTTTGGAAGCTGGGAATGAAGATTTGATTCTCATGCAAGGTTATTGTCCTCAGTGTGATGGCCATACGAGGAAGACGGAGATGTCAGATGATAGTTGGAGATTGAGTTTTGGAAAGTATCTCGAACTGTGCTTTTACAGCCAAGGTATACATGCAGAAGTGGTTACTCACAGATCAACTGGCTTGAGATTGCCATGCACCCATGATCTTCATCTCGATCACACTCGGATGTTCTTTTACCGCGGGTTTCGGATCGATTTTAGCGTACAGCGGATCAATGTCTACGAAGCGATCACACCTTCCATGTGTTTGCTTGCAGATACCGAAGCTCAATTCAAAGTATTAACAGAAGAATATTCCACCATATCCAAACGATCTGAGGCCTTTTTCCAATCGGTACGCAATCGGATCAATGGTTTTAACTATGATGTAGTGACGATCGATAAGCAAGATGCCTCTGAAGAAGCGATGCGAGAGTTGATGAGAAAAGTCGAATTGGATGCTCAGTTGATACAGCTTCAATTGGACGAGGTTCATCTAGCTTGTGTGGGTACCAATGGGGTTAAAATCAATACGGTGAGAAAGACGTTGGTAGATAAAGCAGTCGAATGGGATCATCTCTTTGCTTCATTTGAATCAAAGTTTATGGCAGGAGATGGTAAAGATGCACGAAGGTTGACAAGTGTTCAATTAAGGAAATTGTTTGTTGATCAAAATGTGATGCCAGGATCACCGGATCGATTATTCTCACGTATCCAACAGCTTCCAGCCTTTAACGCTCATAGACATAATTATACCTCACAATCCGAAGTTGACTCTGATCATGCTGGTAGAAAGACTTCACATACAGTCAGTTTCAAAAAAGCCTTTCCGTCTCCTACCTTAAAGAATATGGCTAGTGCGCTGGCATTTGCTTTACCTACTTCTATGCCTACGTTGGGATTACCTGAAGGTCGGGTTGACTTATCACTTTTGAAATCTAAAGGTACGGCAAACCTTGAAAGCGAGTCTTCTTCGATTAACACAACCTCACCTGAACAATCCGGTACGATCGAGCCAAAAGGGAGTCCGACAGACAAATTAAATGAAGCAAAAGATCCGACTCAGGATATCTCGGAAATCGACAGCGCATTGCGAAAGAAAGTTGAAGCTGACTCGGCCATCGTATCGTCATCCAATTCCACCTCAAAGGAACTCGGCACGGACGTTGAGGCTACTAAAGCTCTCACAAAGGATTCACCTGAAACACCCACCGTCGAAAGTAGCCAAGCCCTTAGCTCATTTGTTTCCCCAACTAGTGTCCAGTTCGTTATCTCTTCACCAGCCAAATCAGTCACCGAACCTTCCCCCAAAGCCACTCCAAAGGCACGCGTTGTCATGAATCGGCGTCCGGGAAGTGATTTAACGGTTGACTGTGAAGACGGCTTCAAAAGTGACGCAACGATCATCAACGCTCGCGATCGAGAATCTCTGGTTTTGAAACCTGCTCTTGGAGATCGCCACTCGAATCCTCAGGACCCCTCAGATACGGATACCACCAATCATAGTGAAGCGGAATCTCTAGCAAGTTCTAAGAGGTTAACCATTCGAGGTCGAAGAATACTAGAGGTTGGTCCGAGCAAAAATGGAGTGGCAAATTTGGTACAAAGGTTTGAAAGACCTGGAGTGAAAGAGTTACGATTGACCTTACCTGTCACATCGGAAGAGATTAATGTTGAATCTGAAATACCTAAGACTCGATCGAATGAAAAGGGTTTAAAAGTGTCTGGACCCCCAACACGACCTTTGTTCAGAAGAGGTAAGAGTGAAATTGTTCGCTCTACTTCACAAGTAGCGCGTGGTAAGCGTCCAGTTGGACAGATTCAAAAGTCTCTCGAGGATACCAATTTTTCATCAAGGAAACATGCTGCTGATTCGGTCGAAGAAGGTTCAAACCGTAACAATTCAATCATCAAATTAGCACCTCGCCATCATGCACGATCTAACAATTCTAATCAACTTTCCTCAAAACTAGGACCCCATCCCAAGACACCATCGACCGGCTTACGTGGTGATCAGTTGGTTGAAGGTCCATTACGATTAGCACCTCGGCTTAATAAACCTACGAATTCTCATAGGAATCGACCAGACTCAGGTCTTCCGATCTCATCGACTTATCTCAGTCGTCGTAATAACGGTCACAATCCCAAACCGAATAGTAAAGTTTCTACTATCACTCGACAATTCGATCGTATGTCTCGTGAGGCTGATAGACAGAAGCATGGAATCAATCATCGAAGTCGACCTAGACCGATTGCTCATGCGAAATCATCGGTACATGCCTTTAGTAGTCTTACAGCTGCAGTTCATGAAGACCCTGATTCTGATTTAGATGAGAGTAATGTGAACCCAGCTGAACATGATGCTGATGATGAAGGCGATGGTAAGTGTTTTTGCAATGATATCTGCTCCTGTGAAACAGTCACTAATTTCATTTTTCATCACAGTCACTCCAGAAGTCTATGGTCCTGAAGCACCAGATCCGAGTGGAACGAACCTTGCACATGTACCCTCACCCTTGGCAAGCGATTTTACTGACAGAACAAGTGATGAGGTACACCCACTCGAAACTTCACCTGGTGTAGAGGAGTGTGAAACGTCACAATTTGCCGATTCATCCATGATCTTGAATCGAGCTGATCGACCGATGATTGCTCAAACTACACCATGTTCACCTTCATTTGTACCTCATTCTTTTCGACTTCCACCTTCAGGTTTATCTCAATTCTCAGATAATGAAATGAGTTCTGGTGAAGCTGGTCGACATTCGATTATTAAAACTCTTTCGAGTCTTTGGTCTTATCGTGGTGCTGAGTTTTTGACTTTGGAGTATCCTCAGTAAGTGATTTTGAAGATGATTTGTAGATGATGGTGATAACTGATTTGGATGTTTGATACAGATTACCTACTGAGCATCAGTCTGCAGAAAACCCAGTGTTGATTAGAGAAGATGAACCAAGTTCGATTATTGCTTATACGCTTGCGTTTGTCTTTTTTTTCTGTATCAACTAACATACCATAAGCTTAGGTCCTCATCTGTTTCTCTTTGGTAGTTCAAAACTGTATTCAGACACATTGAAAGATACCGAACCACGAGTGATTGAACGTTCGGAGATCTTTATGCCGGAAGATGTGATGTTCCGAGGACCAGATCCAGATTCGACTTGGGGTATGATAGATTTCGCACCACATGATACAGATATGGATGAAGCATTGAAGATGCCACCGAATAGTAATAAGCCTATGCAATTTCGTTAGTCCTTTGTGATTATTTATATATACGCTTTGAGAATTGAGAATCTAAAACTGATCAAGGTTAATTTTGTAGGATTTGATGTCTCGCCTTGTACAGTGACTTGTAAGGTGTTCTTTATGCATGTAAGTGTACCTTTCTTACTTGTAATTGCTCGGACTTGAATTACTTCACTGAGCTTTGAGATTATGATTGGTAGCAATTTGAAGCACTGAGAAAGACACTAGGATGTAAAGATATCTTTGAGTCGCTTTCTCGTTGTCATAAGTGGGACGCGTCTGGTGGAAAGTCTGGTCAGACGTTTCTGAGAACGAAAGGTTAGTAGTCTCCTTGAGTAGTCGTGTGAATCTTTTCCTAACTATTGTTTTGACACTTTGCCTTATTTGTAGACGGGCGATACCTTATCAAAGGGATCTCTAAAGTGAGTAGGTTTTCGTATTCATTCATAGGAAGTGAGGAATTGATTTGAAAAACGATTTCTTTTTAGACTGAGTTAGAGGCTCTGACCAAGTTTGCTCCTGCTTATTTTGAATACTTGGCATCTGCGAGTCGGGATAAAGTGAGTCTCTAAGACTTGTATGACCCAAATATATGAGAAAAAAATCAAAAGCTGACGAATTTAAATCGATTAGCGTCCGATTGCTTTAGCAAAGATGTTGGGGATCTTTCAAATCTCATTTTTGAATAAAACTACCAATAGGAAAGGAAGATTACAAGTACAAGTGATTGAAAACCTTTGGCTTGCGAAATCTGATTTACATATTTATGATCTTAAAGGATTGACTCGGAATCGGACTGTACATGTGACTGGAAGACCGAATGAGGTATTGTTAGATGGAAATTTTTGTGAAAGTGAGTGATTGATTTCAAGTTATATCAATTGACAAAAGAGGATCTGATGAAGGAAAATGTGTCAAAACTAATTAATGGGATCCAACAGTGACTCGTACCAATCCGATCTTTGTACATAAAGATTCGTTGTTAAGGTTACAAGCTAGTTTACATAATGATACTTTATTCTTGGCTAGTAATAATGTTATGGATTATTCATTGGCCATTGGGATCGATCAAGAATCTCAAGAATTGTATGTTGGAATCATTGGTAAGTGATGAAATGAGTTTAGGGAATGGTTTAATGATTTTGAAGAAAAAAGTTGATTTGTTGATGTATTGAATTTTTTAGATTATCTTCGGACTTATTCTTGGGATAAAAGGTTTGATTCTTCAATGGATTCTTAAGCTGGTTTGAAAAGTGATGTCTGATTCTATTTTCTTGTTGTGTTGTGATTTATTAGACTCGAGACTCTTGTGAAAGAACTTGGAGGTTCTAGTAAGGAAGCTCCTACAATCATTACACCATCTCTCTACAAAGCTAGATTCAGAAGAGCCAGTAAGTTTTATGTAGTGAGGTAAGATGATTTGATCATCAGTTCCAAGACTAACCATGTTTTCTTCATTGTTTTTTTGTTTATCAGTGGCAAGGTATTTTATGGTTTCACCTGATGCTTGGTTACAATCTTGGAAACCTTATTTATTACAATCTGATGAAGAAATTGATCGAGATGGGATCAGATCAAGTGAAACGGGTGGAAAGAATGAAGATAATTATATTGATTTGTTTTGTAATTGAGGATTTTGGTTGGATTGGATTGGATTCTTTAAAGTTGATTTGATTGGGTTTTTTGTTTTTTGTTTGGTTGGTTTTTTTATTGGTGAAGTGTTGACGGTATAACTTTGGTCATCGTTTTAATCATGAAGCATATATAAATGTATTCTTTGGTTTGTAAGGTTTTGGTATTTGTGATTCTTTTGGTTGTTTTTTCTTTTACTTATTAAGGGTTTGGTACAAGTATTTTGTAAAGCAAAATGGATTTTTCTTAAAGATTATTGTGATGTATTGCAGGACTGTGGATTGGTGATTTGTGATCAAAGAAAATGTCTGTTTTGAATTGATCATGAGGTTCATGATATTTTTACAAGTTTAGGTTTACTTGACTATTTGTATCATCAATGAATTTCATTGATTTGAAAGGTCGTTTGCATAAATATACTTGTACAACTCAAGATGATCAGAATCAGATTCTTAAATAAGATTTGAATGAAAGTAAAACACTACCAAAATAGATAAGATGACTTGAATAATTTTTGAGAAAAAACAAAGAGGTGGTGAACTGATTGTACAACTAAAGGTACAGAAATTATTTTCAATAACGATTACCACACTACCGATCCCATTCAGCCACTATATGATTGTAGCTAAATGTACATAACATCGACCACCCAAACCAAAATGAAATCCGAACACTTAAATGGGGTTGTGACCTCCAAGGAGTAACCTCAATCTACCGGAAGTCCTCGAGTAAAAGTTCCTGCGTACCATCCGGACTAGTGACCATCAAGATTGGGATTGAATGTGTTTGTGGGGTTTGTATATTGTGACAAATCATATAAGCAAGATCCCCAAAGATCGTTCCCAACGTGGCACCCGGTCTCTCATACCAAGATTTTGTTCGATGAATCACAGTTGGTTTAACTTTAGGTCTAGATTGTCGTTCCATGGCTCTTTCTTGTCTTTTACAAATCTGAAAGATAGAATCGTTTGGAAAACACATAATTATATCTGGAACTGACATCTCGATTATAGCTAAATCTTCTGCTTCTTCTTGAATTTCTTGTAGTGTCATCCTTTTGATCGGTTGTGGCTCTTCTTGAGGTATGATCACTCCTTCCCAAAAGGTTTCTAAGAAAAGTTGTGCGGCTGATGAGGTTGAGTGCTGGTCTTGAGGTTCAGGAATCGGATCTGGGATTGTACTACCATTATGCCATTGAGACCAGTCAATTTGTTGAATTGCGAAAGCTATGGAATCTCTTGTTGAGGTATTTGATGTGGTCTGGTGAGTGTCGAACTTGAGTCGCTTTGATGACGAAGTCCATCCCGCCTCCGATTCAACACTAAATTCTGAAGATTCATTCTATGTTTATAAAGTGCAAAATGTCAATAATAGGTTCTCAAGAGGATCATGAGATGAACGTGTATGAACGTACCTCTTCTGGAGAAGATCTTTTCTTTGATTCCGGGATTGAAGTGAAGTGGCTCATGACTTTGTAGATATAAAATAATGTGATAGGTATGAGATGTATTGAAAAGAGTCAAGAATAAGAAAACTCAAGAAATGAATCAGATTAGAAAGATTCAAGAAACGAAAAAAAGGGATTGGTTTGGTTGTTTTTGTTTATCTTAAAGATGATGATGTGGTTTGTTGGAGTTGTAATGAATCTTTTTGGTTTGGTGAAGAATTAAAAGAGCTTGCTCACTTCACTTGATTAATATAGTTGTCATTTTTTGGGGGGGTACTGATCAGAATGAGAAGATGGCTTGTGCCTGAATTGAAATGAAATTAATTTGTAACTTTTAATCATGATTATGGCATGCACAAGATGGGACGTTAGAGAGTTCTTGACAAGCCAAAAAAAAGATGAATGATCATTGACTACTCATCTCCACACCTGGAGTGGATTGATGTTGGATTCATTGAGTTCAAGGCTGAAGATTTATTCAAAACACAACCAGACGGTCATGATTCCATTTTTCCATGTATCTCTTGTCTGAAGCGAATGAACAAACAAACCGCCTCCCAAGTACCGGGATGGAAAAAGAAACCCACATTGAGGTAAAGTGAAGAGCTGTAGATATCTAGAGGTTGATTTTGTGCAAATACGGTGTCCTTTGACGGGCCTTTTGGAAGCCCGAGTCAGTCTTTAGCGGAGGTTAAGGGAGGCGGCGAAGAGAGATGAGATATATATTTTGTTTTCTTTTCGAGATGCGTGCACATTGTTCGTGTCCACTTAGCTTCTTCTTCCTGGACTTACCCTTGCAATAAGTTTCTGTGTATGTAGCTCTTTCAACTTTTCTTTGCGTGGATCCTATTCTTTGTATGTATCAAATTGCTCAGAAATAAGAAGGGGTGTACATAGTACATACTAGAAGACTTGTTTCCATGTTTTATCATTGTTATATCGATTCAATCCGAACAGCATGAGTCTCTATAGCCGTACAGCTCGGAGTTTAGTTTCCTTTCGTCCTTCTTGTCTTTCAATTGTTAGCCCGTGTCAGGATTTCTTAAGTTCCCGGCAACGGGTACCGCAGCGATCTGCGCGGCCATGTTGTTCAAAGACACTTGTCCACAGCACTGATAATGATTATAACTATAGCCATTTTTGTCGTGACCGGCTTAAAACCTTCATACATAGCTTCCTCGGACGGCGGACACAGATTTAAGCTCACCGGTGTTAAACTCTATGAATTGCTAGAAACCAAGAGAGTATGTATTCCGCTGCAGCATGTCAGCGTTGATGGGCTTCCCGAAGCGGCAAGTTGGAAGATCAAAGGGAAGCTCTACTGCCGAAGTGTAAAGGCATCCCCACCGGGTTTTAGCGTATTGCGGCTGCGTAGCTGACCTACCATCTGAGTGACGAATGGAGGATGGTCTTCATTCTGCCGGCACAGTGACTGTGTAATGTGATTTGGCCGGAACAGGCACCACTCACTTTTCACTGGCCAGGAAAGCTTAAGTATCAGTTCAGACTCGGTTCCCCGCTTGGAGTTTCGACGATTTTTAGAACGGCATTTGTAAAAGCTTTCAACTTCAAACAGCGGGAAGGGTTAGGGTGGCACAGATGGGTTTTGTCAGAGACGACTGTACCAGGTATAACTTCAAATCTCGAAGCGGCAAGTGGCAACATCAAAGGGAAGCTCTATTGCCGATGTGGTCAAGGCATCTCATCCGTGTTTCGGCGTATATATTGCGGCTGCGTAGCTGACCTACCATCTGGGCGACGAATGGATGATGGTCTTCATTCTGCCGGCGCAGTGAGTTTGTGATGTGATTTGGTCGGTCCACTGACCGGGAGAGCTTATGTTGATCAGGTCAGACTTAGTTCCCCACTTTGGAAGAAGTTTATCAAATCCCTCTGAACGTGGCTCAGAGTTTGAACGACTTTCAGAATGGCATTGGGAAAAGCTCCAACTTCAAACAGCGGGAAGGGTTGTGGGTTATATGAGTCATGTGACACATTGTCAACTGCGCAACAAATACGTAAACCAAGAGCACCACTGAAATCAAAGAGAGCCACGGCAGATTTCTATGATGGGATCTTGCTATAAATCATGATAGACACCAGAAGATTTTTATCCCTGGAAAGGTTAGATATAGACATGTAGAAAAGTGAAATATATATATCCTATATGGTCAGGAATGATCAACCTTTTTTACTGGTTTTTGGGAATCAATATTAGCTTGATATAACATCGACCAGGTACGTTGATCACAACACGTCAAAATTTGTATGGCCGGTGGCTTGCGGGGAACTATGAAGTAAATGGCGGTGACACTTGCCGATCATGAAACAGAGGCATAGCATGATATCAGACGTGGATTTATGGGGGAAGCGCTGCCGATATAAGATCTTCTTCAATTCACAGAGCTACTGACATTTCTGGTCCTGCTCGAGTCCACAGCCGTTAGACAAAAACCAAAACATTGTTATTTCGCTTTGCATCAATCCTGGAGTATATAAACCAGCCAAGAGTTGCGATATATGTAGTCTCAAAGTATTTCCTTCATTAGGGTGTTCTTGCAATTTATAGACTTGAGATTATATTTTTTCTATCATGATACGTTTCTTTTGGGGTTTTCTTCTACATCACAGTATCATCGCGACACGCGTCGAGCCTATGTTGGGCGGCGATCTTCTTTCAGGAAAAATGTCAATTGGTGACCACACTCTCAACCATGAGCTTCCTGCACCAAACCATCTCGATATGTTCCCAGAAATCGAGACTTCTCTCGATGAATTCGAAGCAGATTCTCGCCGTGATCTGAAGAGTCGAACGGAATCTGGGGAACTCCTGTCGGCGTCATCGAATGAGATCCGCGATACTCAAACATCCTCTTCTGATAACCTCCAGGGAAGTCAGCGTGGAATTTCAGGCAAGAATTCTGATCAGTTCAAAGTGAAGGTGTCCAAGTCATACGAAAGGGACGGTGTGCTGGGTCCCTCCCCTTTCACAGGATATCCACAAAGACATGCAAATCGGAAACAAGATGGCTTGAGGCGCCCACGTCGTAGGCCTTTCCGATACCCATATACACACCCCAGTAAAGGCCCACTCTCCGCGATCCCAGAAGGACATATCCATTATGCCTCGACTGCACCACTCCCGGAGCCTGAGGGTTGGCTTCCATTTTTTTCAAACTATTACGATGCAGCAGAATGGTTGAAGCTTGGTCAGGGCTATGTGAATTTCCATACCCTTACGGTTCAAGCGCCTTGGGAGCCCTCAGGAATTTGGCCTGGAAGCCATCTCAGTCATGAAATGCACCCAGCTATACATCCACAAACACCAGACCTACAACAATATAATGTCCATGGGCGGCCTACTCATGACACAGTATCATCAAACTGGGCTCAGCGGAGTCTCCATGCCCCACCCTTGTAAGACATTCCAAGACTATAGAGCCTTTGAATAATGCTGATCAACTTTTGACCTCATGTACGCAATTTTCAGCGTCAAAAAAGACAAGCCTGAGGCTAAATACATTGCGTCAGCACACGAGGTTCAAGTGAAAAAGGAAGAACCTCCGAGTAAAACCGAAAAAACGGAGTGAGTTTGATTTCCAATCAGAGTTAACTGCCACTTAGAGCCACACATTCTTAAGACATAATTTTCACAGAACAAAAGAAAAAACTCCAGAATTGGAAGCTTCATCCAACTTAAAAGAAGATGATACTCTTGATGCAAAGGCAGACGCCACCGTCGAAGTCTTTGGGCCACCGGCGATTCGGAAGTTGTTGTATTCACAAGATACTGAACATCAACAGACCAAAATCACAGGTTCTGATGACATATGTCCAAACACATCTAGTGGGGAAGCCCCCAGCGATACAGGTGCCAGGTAAGTTGTTCAAGCTAAATATGATACCTTTTAGTATCTGATGTTTTTTGGAGTAGTCTCTCTGCTGTGAATGATCGTAAAGGAAAGCCACCGTACAAGGATCAAGAACTTGGGAAGCATGCAGCAAAGACAGCTCCGTTACCCATTCAGCAGAGTTTGTCAGTAGCCTTTCAAATTGATGTCTGGCTGTTCAATACTCTGATACTAATCTTTCTTCGCCTATTTTCGATGCAACATATTCAGAAATCCGATTTCCTCCAGGGCTAGTCATAAAAGCATCGCGTTGACAGGCATGGAATCGACGAATGAGTCAAACTCTAAACTAGGAGCATGCGTAGCCGACACCGCACGAACTTCATCTAAAACATCGAGTTCTGAAAGATCACATGCAAATCAGAGAGTATCCAAGTCAACTTTGACAGCTCATGAACTCGTGGAAGAAGCTCAATCATCCCCAAAGAGAATTCATTTGGGGATCACAATGAAACAAGACGATGTTTCTGATCAAACAGGAGGTAGCAAACTCGATGTCCTGAAGGGTGAAGGGGACCAACAGTTTTCACATTCGAATCAATTTGTTTCCAATGAGGGACACAAGTGCGCTAATTTCCTCTGGTTATGAAAGTTGCACACTTATGGCAAATATTGATCAACCTCGGATGCTTTTGCGGTTACCAGAATTCACCCGCCTTGGGTTCCAGACAGTATCATCCAAGATTCTAAAAAAACCATGTCAAGCAATTGGATAAGGGTGAAAAAGAAGAAAAGAGGAGCACAGAAATCTTCAACCATGTCAGATATGCCTTCATCTCAGCATCAGAACAGGTCAGAAGGATTGATGACTCAGCACAGACAGTTACCAATGGATACCAAAGAGTTTGCTGTGTTGAGGGACAGTGCGTTTGAACCTCTGAAGGATCACGCATCTTCAGAAGCGCAAGAGACAGTAATCCCAGAAACAAGCACCATCGACATGCAAGAAACTGGATCATCTACAACCTCCTCCGAAGAGTCTACCCTTGATGATTTTCCCCAAGTTGTCTCCGCGGAATCTGTCGCAGTGAAAAACAACATACACCAGCGGTCAGAACGCTTAAAAAGAAAAAAGGAGTCAAAGAAGCCCAAAGCTGTGGCGTCTATCAGTGCGGCTCAAATGGGAAAGAACATCGAGGTTCCAGCCCGCTGCAATGATCTCTCGACATCAGAAGAATCTATGAAGGATGAAAGTGGTGAAACTTCCTTAAAATCAATAATTTACAATGTCCTTCAATACAAAAATTCCAAAAATGACGTGCAGATAAGCTTGAGCAACAAAGATTTTCAGAAAATTCTTTTTGCACAGGATGACGTGGTTTCAATGGGCATCTTCCCAGGCGTCTTCGGCGACAAATGGTGGGAAGCAATATCTGATTTAGCTGGAGAGTCACAAAATGCCCTTGAAATGGCCAGGAGGGCGAACTCTCTAAAAGTTCAATATTCACAGAAGTTGATCTTGAGGCACTGGAAAATGTATAAATCCAAACTTAGTCCACAAGCACAAGAAGCTTGTCTACTCTTGAAAGTGGAGCAAGAGTGGCCAACTTTTTGTGATGTTGATTCCAATTATCAGGCAACTGCCAGACCGAGTTTAGAGGCCCTTGATCAGAATGACGCCCAGGGTATCGGTCAATTGTTCTTTGGCCGAAACCTTGATTCACGGATTTCAAATCTTTATTTGATGGCCACAATGCAACCTCACGAAAGGATTTTCACGGAGTTGGAGCTGGTGTCTTTCTCCAAAGAAGGTGGATCAATTCCTGTCCTGCTGAAAATTTGTAGTTATCTTGAATTATCTGCTTCAGACGTAAATTGGAAAACGTTCACAGGCAATCAAATTCTAGAAAAGGTGCAGGGGTTGAAGGCAATCATGCAGGGTAACTGTGTCATGGACCAGGTCCTACAATTTGATGTGGATGATTCTGTGTGGGTAGAATCAAACACTCGAGCCGCCATCCTTAGATCACGACTCTCCAAAACGTTTGAGAAACGATTGAAAGATTTGGCTAAAACAGCTGATCGAGTCTTACCACACAAAACAACAAAAGAATGGATGCCTGAGTATAGCCATCTAACTTGGGGAGCTCAAAAGATTGGGGAAGGAGAAGCACTTGTTGCTTCTCACTTTAGCTTGGATATCAAAAGCTTAACAGTATTGAAGTGTTTGATTGAACGTCAAAATAAAGCACCACCTCCAGGGATAGGAAACGTGATTTTTTGGCCAGGGAAGGCTCCACAGGAAATGAAGCAACAATTTGATCTTTTTGCTGAATTTTACAAATTTCAAGGTCTAAAGTTATTGAGTGTATGATATTTGATGACGGATTTCAGATAGTTGTGTTTATATCTAGATTGTAATTGATTCTTTCATTTTATCTCATTGGGAATAGATTTGCCTCTGGGTAGTTATTTTTGTTTTTTCAGAAAACTTGCTGAGTAAAATTAAAACACACTTCAATCCTGCACTGCCAACATATAAGCCTTAGGTTGAGAACTCTGAGGTAAAAAAATTGGTAGTGCTGAGATCTGAATTTTTGTGAGGCATGAAGGACAAGGACAAAAATTAATCAACAGCCTGTGTCCCTAAGTGGCGGCACTAACCTAGAAGAGGGTCCAAAGTTGTGGGGTAACTTTAGGGAGTAGTTGTTTGACGTTGTACCAGGTATCCATGCTACTCAGGGAGGATGGTTGTCTTGGGTGTCTATGAATTTTATTTCATGTTTAACAAAACTATAGTTCCTATATAACCAGAAAGTGACTTATTCTTAGCCATGTCAAGATATGTAAATATCTTATCTTATGGTCAAAGATTCATTACAATTTTTGTCAAGGTATTAGGAGTGGTCTAAGTGGTTTTTATTGGGTGTTAGAGATTGGTTGAGCTAGTGTGAGAGTAGTGGTAGAACTGATGTGACAAGAGGGGTTTTGCAATTCAAAGCAAGGGGTACTGAAATTGTTTGGATTGCTCTACTATTTCTGTTCTTTTGTTTTTTTGTTTCTCCCACTTCTGATTCTTTCTTTGTGTCAAAAAGAATCAGTAAGTAAATTCAATTCTTGTTTGCATTGTCCTTACTATTTTGCTTTCTGTTAAGCTTGACTTTCAACTGATATCAATATTTACTTCTTCTTCTCAAAAGATAAAAAACTTAACTTGTCTGCTCTTCAACTCATCCTTATTACAAGCACTCAACCTGATTTTCTTCAAGCTCACAGGTAGAAACTTTCTTCTGTTCTATGATTTGTTGCATCTTTCTGATTTATTTTTATTGGTAATGCTCTCTTGTGTGTTGTGTTCTTGTACAGGTTAGTCCTTGTCATTGTTGTAGACTAGCAGTGAAGCTACAGTCGCAAAACTTGTGCCCTCAGGTTTCCATTCTTTACCCTGGATTTCACTTCTGATGGTCTCCTCCAGATTCATCTGGTATTTTGAGAATGTGATCATCAATTCTTTACAAGCCAGACTCCTTTGGTTGATCCTAAGCCTGGTACATGGAAGCAGAGCACCTGCCCAGGCCTTTTTTGGGTGATAATGAAAGACTCAGCCCCACAGAAAGCACAGGCTCAAGTACTCAGCTGGGTGGATGTGTGGATACAAGAAAATGACAGTTAAGTTAAAATAAACTATGTAGAGGTACAGATATGAATGTGAGGGGGTTATGGTAAACCACAGGGTAATCCATACCACTGTTTGTCAAGCAGAGATTACTTCTGCATGGCAAGATTGGCTTGGTGGTGGACAGCTTCTGCAAGATGATCAGTAGCACGGCGGCCAAGCAGCAAGATTGACAGGCCACCTTAAGATGAGCCATTTGACAGCTCATAGACTGTCTCCTAGGTAGGTTTGTATACTATCAATCCAGGGGGAGCTGATCAAGCAAACCTCTTTGTTCCATCCCATAGCCACACCATCCACACCATATGGCTTGAGGCATCAATGGTGAGGAAGATGGCAAATAACTCCCAGACCAACAGACAGATTCTACAGTTGTTATCACCAAAGCCCTCTGAGTGGCTCCCCACAAAAACATTGGGGCATGTCACACGGCATGTTTGGTTGCTGCATACAATAATGCACCACAATACAGTGTTTTATGGACTATTGGAATGTAGGGGAATCAGAAAATGGTACTCACAACTCCATAGCAAAAAACAACCTAAAACCGCTGACCAGTCAGATCATGGTTTATAAAGGCCTGTACAGCTAGGGTTTATGGTGTTACACAAGTGGCTATGTGTACTTAAGATACATAGACAAGCCCTACATAACACACTTGGTGTGCCAATCTTGATTGACCACAATCAAAGACAAGATTGTGCTCTGCACATTGTGAATAGAAATGAAACAAAAAGAAATTAGAGCAGATCACAAGACTTGATTTCATAAGTATTGATCAAAAACATACTGAAAAGATTATAAAAAAAGTGAGAACAATCAAAACAAAAAGGGAGATCAAAGCAGATGGCCAAACTCATTGAGTACCAATTGCTTACAGCCTTGATCAACAAAATGTTGAAGAGCCTATCAAAAACAAAACAAGGAAGAAAAATGAAACAAAAAGAGCAACAGGTTAAACCAATCAATTGCATGAAGGATTGGCTCTCTGAAACTTGGTTCTTGGGACACAAGAATGTGACTTGTACTTTTTGACAGATTTGGCCACTGCAGCTAGGGTCAGTCCCTGTCTAGCAATAAACACAAGTCAATTGAAGTTTTGGTTAAAGAAGCAGATGAGATAAACTTACTGGTATGCGGAATGAGTCTGATTGAAAGAACAAAAGAACTTTTGGATAGTTGAGAGTGGACACTCTTTCCTTGCCTTTTCAAAAAACTCTCTTTTGACTTGAAATGAGCCATCTTTGGGCCATCATTTCAATGCCCTGTGGTAAAATTTGCTTGTAATATTTTGACAGAGTGAAGACCATTGAGAGATGTTAAGGCTTGCTTACTTTGTGAAAGGGAGAACAGAAGAGAAAACTGGCAAAGTAAAACCACAGAAAACTCAAAATTTGGCTTCAATTTAGGGAAAAAAATTGACTTTTTTTTGCGGAAGTGGGTATCACAGGCACTCCTTGAAGGAGCTCTCCCATTTTCAAAATAAAAAACATGGTGAGAAACACACCTATGGAGGCAAATGTGACAAGCAGAGATTGATTCCCCAGCCTACAATCCTGCATTCCTTGAAGACAGTTCCCTTGGCCATCTTCTTCTTACCAAAAGCCTGGTGGTAATCTCTTGCCAGACCAACTGGCCGCGTGATCAGCTGATTTCTGGCCAACACAACAGCTTTTGTCGATAAAACAGCTGGTATAGTCAGACCATCCATAATCTGGTAAAATGCTGAACTTTTGGCAAGTGTTTTGCCAGATTGTGACACAACCACTTTCACACTGGTATCTCAACAAACATTTACCCTATGGTGTAAGGGAAGCATGAAAGTCTGAATTTTCTGTATAAGAAAGTTCTGCCTTTGGAATTCTCCTTCCACTGGAATCAGGTTGTGGACGCTCTGGTATTTGTGTGTGTGCACCAAGGCACATTTTTTGATGCTTTTTTGTGCCTAGGCGCCAGTTGGCATGCCAGGCACCTTTTTTGAAATTGTTTTTGCTGAGAGCTGAAAAACTGCTGCTTTTTCATCAAATTTTATTTTACATTTGTATTGCTAGAGCCATCTACCGCAGCAGTGTTGCATTTAAAGGGGATATATATTAAAAATAGTTCTCATACTACTGTTTTTGACAACTCCAATATTGGTGATTGGATGTAGAACTCCTGAGATTTGGTGTGTTTTTCAAAGAGGAACACCAATCCAAATTTTATCAATGGCTCTGAGGCGGAGGCGCACCCATGGAAAGACACATTGTTTCCGCTGTGCCCCTAACCTGTTGTAACATGTTGGAAGTTGGAGCTTTCACTACCTTTCACATCTTGTGAGAGCCTACACATCCCCCTTTCACACTCTCCCGATGGCCATGTTCCACCTATCTGTACCTTTGTAGGTGGTGAGCGCCTTTTCATGGGCGCCACGCCTCAAAGGAATTACAAAAAATGGCGTTGGCCCACCTTTTTGAAAATCATGCCCAACCTCAGGAGTTCTACAGTTGTTAAAGGATTAAACATCAGAATTCTTTGTCTGTGTGATGCACCCAAAGTAAAATCTGAGAGCCCAAAACTAGATTAAACATGGTTTTGTACACAATTCAACAATGTATTGCGGGAGACCTGTCACTTTCAATTGGATTTAACAGGATTTAAACTTTTGTATTACAGCGCTTCAAGAATCCTTTGGTTTATTTGGTGGTCTTTTTTTTAAAGTTTTGAAAAAATCAGAAAAAAGTCATTTGGACAGTTCAAATTTGACAGATTCTAGTACAAAATCAGTTTCAGCAAGGGTTTTAGCAAGGGTTTTGGACATTTATTTTGTTTTCTTGCGTTAAAAAAACCAAAGGATTCTTGAAGTGCTGTAAATCTTGGTGCAACACAAATTTGTATTTTATGCCTTTTATATGTTTAGTAGCTGTATGTCCACTACCCAAAATTGGAGTTGTCAACAACAGTAGTAGGACTTTGATGACCACTATTTGTAATCTATCTTGCCTTTAAATGCAAAGCTGCTGTGGTCAATAGCTTCAGCAATACAAATGTAGAATAAAATGTGACGAAAAAGCAGCATTTCAGCTTGCAGCAGTTGTTTTTTAAAAGAAACACGCCCGGGGCGCCAAGTAGCACCTAGGCGTGAAAAAATGCAAAACACGCCCCGGCGCGCCTACAACCTGACGTGTGGCACGCAGACATATTTAAATACATGTGAAATGTCTGTACATCTTGTGAAATGCCCAGCGGCTGGCCGGTTTCGTGGGCTGGCCAGATGGGTTGCACAAAGCCTTGATCTCTCTGTGTAGGTGGCTTATCTACGACTTATCAAACCTGGTGACTCACCCCAGCTCACCCCTCCTTGACCAGCTGGACTCAAGAGCTTATCCATCTCTATCAAAGGGTTGTTTCCGCTTGTTCTTTTAGGCCGGTTGATCTCTAGGAACTTAAGGTCTCCTACAGCTCCTACGCTACCTCAAGTCTAGTTTTACCTAGAGATGAGGCTAGAGTGGGGGGGTGTTATAACCTTATAACGAGTTATGCTTGTAGGGAGAACAGTGCAGCGCTCCCTTGAACTCTGCGCTTAGACCTTGTTTTGTTCCCTAACTACAATCTCAGTTATACCTAAAGATCATCTCTGACCTCTGATCCCAATCACGTTCATAACATATTGTAGCATCTACAACCTTCAGACGTCAGAGCAAGTGAAGTAAAAGAAGAAGAAGAAAGATCAAAAGAATAATTATCCAGGAAGTTTTATAATTAAAAGTTAAACTCAGAAGAAGAAGTAAATAAAAGTTTAAATCAATTCAAAGCAACTCACCGATCTAAATCCACACATTCCCACACCTTTAATCAAACCTTATCTCGATCGCCTCAATTGTAACTCCGTAACCTCTCGAAACCGTCACGACGCCGAACTTTACAACCCCGGAAAGCCCTTCTAGCTCCGCATCTTCTAGTCAACCCCACACGTACAATTCAGCTGTATCCGAAGAATTAGAGTTGGACATAATGGAAGACTCAACTACGGCTCCACCACCCGATGCACTAGCCCAAATACTTAATCGCTTAGCATGGATGCCCGACTATTGGAGGAGACTAGGAGAAGGGAGGAGGCCGAACAAGGTAGAGCGGAGGCTGAACAACGCCTAGCGGCAATGCAGCAAGCTACGAGTACGGCACAACCACAGAGTCGCGTAGAACCTGCGGTCATCAACAATTTTGGCCCAGTGAAAACTCCTAAAGTAGCAACCCCCGACAAGTTTGATGGCACTCGAGGTAGCAAGGCGGAGGTTTTTGTAAACCAAGTTGGTCTCTACATACTCATGAATCCCTCCCAATTCCCCGATGATAAAACAAAGATTGGGTGGACTCTGTCGTATATGACAGGCAAAGGTGGAGAATGGGCTAAGCCAATTACTCAAAAATTGCTCGACAACTCAGAGGGTGCGATTTCGACGTGGGAGGCGTTCTTAAAATCTTTCCAATCTACTTTCTACGATTCGCAACGAGTAGTGAAGGCTGAGAAGGCGATTCGAGATCTCAAGCAAACTGGAACGGTGCTCGCTTACTCACTTAAATTTAAAGAATTCGCTTTCATTGTTGATTGGCCAGAACATGTATTGATTAGTCAGTTTGAACAGGGTTTGAAATCTGAAATTCGAGTTCAAATGGTACGCGATGTTTTTGTGACAATGGACGACATTATAGAACTATCCATCAAGATTGATAACGTGCTTCATAAACGTGGTGATGACGGATTAGGAGAAGTGAAAGTAGCACCCGTAGTGGATCCTGATGCTATGGACTGTTCGGCTTTTCGTTTTAGAATTTCAGAGGATGAATACAAGAAGAGAAGAGAAAATAATCTTTGTTTTAAATGTGGAAGAAGCGGTCATATAGCAAGAGTGTGTGGAACCGGTAATTTAGGAAGGAATTGGAAGGGGAAGTGGAGAGGAAATGAAAAGGTTAACACATCAGAAGTGAAATTAGAGGAAGGTAGCAAGGAGACTGGTAGAGCAGATGAGGCAAAAAATGGCGTAGCTCAAGAGTGATAGTTGTCCCCTCTTCGAGCTCCTTAGGTGATGAGTCATTAATAGACATGGGTGCAATAGAATTAGAAATTGATTTGATTGAAATGAAAGATAATAGATTATTTGCTACTGTGCCCATTTATGACCCAAACCTAGAGACAACTTATTTCGCCCGTGCTTTGTTCGACACAGGAGCCACACACGATGTTTTGAATCAAGCTTTTGTGTTGAAGAACGGCCTTACCACAACCAAACTCCCTCAACCTAAACCCGTGACTGGTTTCAATGGGTCACGGTCGTCAATTACGCATATTGGTGAATATGTGCTGGATATTGACGGAAACGAAAACCTTACACCATTCCTAATCTCAAAACTCAAGGATTCAGTCGACTGTATTATTGGTATAAACTGGATCAGCAAGAACTATGAAAAATTAGATTGGAAGAACCGAACCTTGAAGACAAACCTGACTTCCATTGCGGCTACAGAGGTAGTCTCGTCTCGACCAAAAACAATCCTGGAGAAGACTCGAAAGGAACCTTTGGGACAAGCTAGGATTCGTGACGAGGGGGTGTGTATCTCAAATGATACGCTAGCACCCCCGCAATGTGAGTGTGCTATCACCCTTCCTACCCAATTGTGTGAAGCAGCTGGCAAGCTGGATCATCCTCTGATTAGCAGGCACCCCACGAATACGACGAAAAGCACAACTGGTACAAAGAAAGAGAGACTACTCACTGTTGCGGCTGCTGAGCCAGCGTCGTCAAAACCAAAAACAATCCCGGATGTGACTCGAGAGGAGACCCTGGGACAAGCTAGGAATTTTGACGAGGGGGTGTGTATCTCAAATGATACATTAGCACCCCCGCAACATGAGTGTGATAGCCCTTTGATTCCATTACGTCAAGAAGCAGCTAGCAAGCGTTTTCATCCCCTACAGTTAGGTCACAGCCGTAGCCGAGTCAGCCTAACGAGGAACAACACCAGGTCTTACTTACCAACACGATCAATATTGAAGACTCCTCAGCTGGACGCAGCTCGCGCGTCGTGGAATGTATCAGCAAAACTGGCAGCAGAACGCACGGAATCAAAACCATCTTTATCAGCAGCAGAACTGGTACCAGAAGTTTATCACGAATATTTACCTATGTTTGAAAAATCCTGTTCAAAAGTCCTACCACCACGAAGACCCTACGATTTTTGTGTGGACCTGGTACCGGGCGCTACACCTCAGGCTAGTATGGTTATTCCATTATCACCGGCGGAGAACGAGGTTCTGAAGGAGATGATCGAAGAGGGACTGACTGCAGGTACTATACGGCGGACGACCTCACCTTGGGCAGCCCCAGTACTATTCACGGGAAAAAAAGACGGGAGATTACGACCCTGCTTCGACTATAGAAAACTGAACGCACTTACGGTAAAAAATAAATATCCATTACCTTTAACAATGGAACTTGTGGATAGTTTACTGAATGCCGATCGGTATACATCACTGGACATGAGGAATGGCTACAACAATTTGCGCGTACGGGAAGGGGACAAAGCTAAGTTAGCGTTTATCTGTAAAGAAGGACAATTTGAACCCCTCACTATGCCTTTCGGACCTACGGGGGCCCCTGGCTACTTCCAGTATTTTGTACAAGACATCTTCAGGAATCGGATTGGGCGGGATATGGCAGTGTTCCTGGATGATATTCTGATTTATACTAAGCCCGGAGAAGATCATGAGAAGGCAGTGAAAGACGTACTAGATACACTACGTGAACAGAATATTTGGCTAAAGCCAGAGAAGTGTAAATCCTCTCAAAAGGAACTTACATACCTAGGCTTAAAATTATCACACAACAAGATTGCCATGGACGAAGACAAAGTGAAGGCAATAGCTGAATGGCCAACACCAAAAAATGTCAGCGAAGTTCAACAGTTCGTAGGATTCGCAAACTTTTACCGAAGGTTTATTGAAGACTTTTCAAGGATAGCACGACCCTTACACAACCTAACTCAAAAGAAAGTAGCATTCGAATGGACGGCTGACCAACAGAAGGCTTTTGATTCACTGAAACAATCTTTTATCAAATCACCGGTATTGAAAATCGCCGACCCGTACAAACAATTCGTCTTAGAATGTGATTGCTCTGACTTCGCGTTAGGAGCGGTTCTGTCGCAAGTTTCCAAAGACAATGGCGAATTACACCCGGTAGCTTTCTTGTCAAGGTCACTGATTCAGGCTGAGCGAAATTACGAGATCTTTGATAAAGAGCTGCTGGCGGTAGTTGCCTCCTTCAAGGAATGGCGGCATTACCTAGAGGGAAATCCACATAGATTAAATGTTATCGTGTATACTGATCACAAAAATTTGGAATCTTTGATGACAACGAAAGAACTTACACGTCGTCAAGCAAGGTGGGCCGAGACGTTAGCTTGTTTCGACTTCGAAATCAGGTTTCGACCGGGGAAAAGATCAACAAAACCTGATGCTTTGTCACGACGACCTGACCACAAACCTGAGGATGGATGCAAATTGACGGTTGGTCAGTTATTGAAACCAGCAAACCTTCCAGCGGATGCTTTTATCCACGAAGTCGAGATGGTAGGAAAGGACGAGGACAATATAGCGTATTTCATTGATTCAGAAGAGGAAGAAGTGTACTTTATGGATAATGGACTGATTGAAGACGATGATGATGACGAGAGAGTGTGGGATGATAGTGTAATTTTGAATGAAGTAAGAAATAAATTATACGGTGATGAAAAATTGAAGAAGTTGATAGCTGCTTGTAAAGCACAAGAAGATGGATCATGGGAGGACTATGTGTTTACGGGTGGATTATTGTACTTCAAGGGAATGGTCGAGGTTCCAAGTGACAAGACTCTGCGACGACGTATTGTCGAATCACGGCATGACAGTATCCTAGCAGGCCACCCGGGTCGAATGAAGACTTTAAGTTTAGTCAAAAGGAACTACCACTGGCCATCTATGAAAGCCTTTATCAACGCCTACGTCGACGGATGCCATTCATGCCAAAGGGTCAAATCAAGATCGTCAAAGCCCTTTGGAGCATTACAACCATTGCCAGTACCTGCAGGGCCATGGACCGACGTTTGCTATGACCTCATTACGGACTTGCCAGAATCTGAAGGAAAGAACTGTATACTGACAGTAATCGATAGATTGACCAAAATGTGTCATTTTGTTGCTTGTAATACGACTATGTCTTCGGAGGAACTAGCTAAATTGATGGTGAAGAATGTGTGGAAATATCACGGGACTCCCAAGACAATTACGTCAGATCGGGGAAACATTTTTATATCTGAGCTGACAAAGGAACTAAATCAACAATTGGGTATTCGAACTCAATCATCAACAGCTTATCATCCGCAAACAGACGGGCAATCAGAGATCGCGAATAAAGCTGTGGAACAGTACCTACGTCATTTTGTAGGCTACAAGCAAGACAACTGGTGCAGTTTATTGGATTTGGCCGAATTCGCATATAACAATAGTCCCCATACCTCAACAGGCATCTCACCGTTCAAGGCAAATTATGGCTATGACTTGACGTATTCAAGAATACCTTCAAGTGAGCAGTGCATACCGGCAGTGGAGGAAATGCCATATCAATTGAAAGAAATTCAAGACGAATTAAAAGTATCATTACGACTCGCCCAGCAAACAATGAAGGAGCAATATGATAAGCATAAAGGCGAATCTCCGGACTGGGCTGTAGGTTCAAGAGTTTGGCTTGACGCAAGGCATATATCAACCACTAGACCAAGTGCAAAGTTTTTGCACAGATGGTTGGGACCCTTTGTCATCTCTGCTAGAGTATCAACAAACGCTTATAGACTGATACTGCCTGAGTCTTTGAGCCGAGTTCATCCAGTTTTTTCCGTAGGTTTACTTCAACCGTACAACGAAAGCTCCATCAAAGGGCAGCAACAACAACCACCGATGCCCATTACGGTCGACAGTCAAATTGAGTACGAAGTAGAAGAGATTCTCGACAAGAGGAGAAAGGGGAAGCAAATTGAATACTTAGTAAGTTGGAAGGGATATGGCCCAGAAGATGATACATGGGAACCCTCAAATGGTTTGAAGAACGCGAAAGAATTGGTGGATCAATTTAATAAGAAGTACCCTAATGCAGAGAAAGGATATAAAAGGACACGGCAAGTAAAGTGAGAAGGCGATGCTTTTTCCCCACAGGGGTTTTTTAATGCTAGCCTGGGGAAGGACGTCAGCTCAACAAGAGGGAGTGGGACGTAGAGGGGAAGTAATGTTATAACCTTATAACGAGTTATGCTTGTAGGGAGAACAGTGCAGCGCTCCCTTGAACTCTGCGCTTAGACCTTGTTTTGTTCCCTATGCTACAATCTCAGTTATACCTAAAGATCATCTCTGACCTCTGATCCCAATCACGTTCATAACAGGGGGGCCTCCTAGGCCAGGATCGCCACCGGGCTCTCGGCGGGTACCCAAATTCGTGTACTCGCCGGGTCTGGAGCCCGGTATTGACCTGGTCTCGGAGCTGAGTAGAAAATCCTAAGCTCCAAAATCTCTGCTCAGGTTTCCTGTATTCTTTGCTAGTACCCGTATGAGGTACGAAGGAGGTTGCGACACGTCCATGTCAGCACCAGTTAGAGAGAGAGTCGGGCTGGGCCTGAAGGTTGCTTTCATGATCAGGGCACTTGCTTACGAGATCCGATCAGGTAAGAACGCGTGATGCCAGTGTAGTACTCTTGGCATCATAACGGATCAGTCAGGCCCTGGAGTCATGGACATATAACAGAGGGAAGTAAGCCCATCATTCGCTTTCTCCCCTCTTGTTACGTCCATCTCTCGTATTCTGACTAGCACCGGCAACATTTTTGCATAGCATGGCAGCATGTGGCAACACAAAGCATTTGGACATCTGATGTTGAATCACATTATTTCTCTGTGATCCAATTATCATGTGACTTCTGGTTGCTTCCTTTTCAAGTGATCTAACATCACATTCAGGTTTGGGTTACACGGGGTCATGTGATTCAACTGAATTGTGATTTGATATCACAGAAAAAACTTGTGATGTAAACCCATGTGATGCAAGATAGCTGAAATTAAGATGCATGACACACATGTGTGTGATTTAACCCTTTACATCACATGTACAAAAAGCCATGTAACCCACTCATGGCTTCTTGTACATGTGATGCAATCTAAGATTTCTATATGTGATGCAATCTAACACTTCAACATGTGATGTAATCTAAATTTCCAAAAGGTGATTCAATCTGAGATTTGAACATGTGATTGAACTCAAATTTCCAAATGTGATTCAATCTAAGT
>NW_006768775.1:1840643-1841903 GCF_000204055.1 Melampsora larici-populina 98AG31
TGATGTCATAAAGTACAAGAATATATAGGGTAAGTTCCATGCTATCTGCCACCCACATAATCAAAGAGAGAGAAAAGGAAAAAACGAAAATGTGTTGCGAAAATTTGTCATGAGGAATATCCAACACATCACAAGTGTAATTAATCTTCTTCACTATCCAGCTAGTTAGTAATAAGAAAGTATAGGCGGTCCAAGCTAACTTTCTTAAAGGCATTGGTGATTGAGGTTTATTCACAGTTTGCTTCTGGTGATCCCCACAAGTGTCACAGGTCAATTTGATGTCTTCCCTTGATATAGATTCCATAAAGGCCAGAATATCAGAGGTCTCATTATCTCTACCCCTTCTCCCTTGAGATATTCTACAGGTTTTTGCTGGGTATAGAGGGATCAGCTGGGAAGATGAAATAAGGTTTGACAATTGAATTCATACCTGCTAGTGAATAACTATCCTTTGACACAGCAACTTCACCCACATTAGGGTTCATATGCTTTTCTAATTTCCATGGAAGAGTTGAAAGAATCAATATTTGGTTCTTATGATCATTTCAGATACTGAATACTCACTTTTATGATTTATAATTTCCATTGGAGGTCCCGGTTTTCTGATATATGGCTATTGAAAATTGTAAAAGTATAGAATTAACAGCTGATGTGGGTGCTAGATATGTTCATCACACTATGACTTTGAAGACTGGCCCTTTTAAGGCTGGAAAAAGATCAAATTGATTGCTGAGCCACTTTGATTTCAATATATATTACTGGGCTGAGGCTCACACAGACTATACTATCTAAGCTTAACTGATTGTGATAAATAGATAATGAGCCTATACCCGCTCAATGCTGATTGAGCAATTCTGATTTACGCTGATTAATTGAGCAATTGAGCTGTTTTTTCACAATATCATCTAACTCATACTGTATTTAAAGACACTGCTGACCCAATTATCTCCCTTTCAATCCCTTGGTTCTTTGCTTTTGAAATTTTCATTGATTGTGTTTCCTGAATCCTCTATATCCAGTATTTCTTTTTCCCATTGTTCTTCATCTGCAGGCTGAGAAAGTGTGAAGGCCTTTGTTGCTCTGAGCAACTGAAGCTTTCTGAATAGAAATTCCCTATCAATTAATAGGCCAACAGCAAATCTTCATGAGGCTCAACTCTGCTCAGTTGCTGTGCTGCTCAAGGTCACTGATGGTACTGATCATCTTGAGGAAACTTCTACTGAGTGAGCTCAACTCAGAAGTTTGCGTAAACATGCTCCT
>NW_006768776.1:0-20055 GCF_000204055.1 Melampsora larici-populina 98AG31
TCTTGGACCTGTGATGTTGGAACGACCTAACATTGTGCCCGAATCGACTCGAGATTCCTTAGGGAATAGTTCGTTCAGCAACCTAGCCTCTGATTTGAATCTCAATCGCCTCAGTAACTACTCATTTGGTGAAGAAGATTTGCAAGATGGAGAAGACATCAACGCCATCAGCAATCCGTTTATAGAGAATGATGGCAGCGTGGAAGATGTCAATCAACAAGGTTCACAATCACCGTCCTCTCAAAGACCAAGCAAAAGTAAGCATTTCGATTTTTCGATTTTTGATCTTTTATTGATTGTTTCTCACCTTTCACCTTGATAGGGGCCAAACCACTTTCTAAGTCACCAATCAAGGATGTTTCACGCGACCCTTTAGGTTTACAATCCCTCATGGGGGAAATCTTACCATCAAAACACGAACGAGCCCGGAACGAAAAAAAAGAACATGAGAAAGATAAACGACAGCTCAAGTTGAATCAAAAGATTGCTGAAGCTATCACTGAGATGTCAGCAAATCGTAAGGACGATCTTCAGCTCAAGCGCGAACAACTGAGGGCCGAACTTGCTACGAAATTGATGGATCAGGGAATGACCTTTGATGAGGCATTCAAGAAAGCTCATATGATGTATCCAGATCGACAACAGCCAACACAAGGCAGTAGCCTCAATCAGGATCCTGAGTACTCGAGTGCTAATCCACAATCTTCATCCGAGGAAGACTAGTTCAATTTAGCGACAATCTTTCAATCATCACGCTTGTATTCCTTTTATTTAAGATCGATGTTCTGCTCTTTTAAGCTTTCCTCCTGAAGAGGTTTATCTATTTAATCAGGTACTTGGTGGATCATCGATGGGCTTATGAATATCTGGTTTTATGATATCAAGGTTGTTACTTTTTCTTTCTAAGTTTTTAGATGTTTGATTTACAAAAACCAGTTTTTTATAAATGGTAACGATTTGTAAGATTTGATTTCAAATAAAAAATATCTCAAGTTTTGTTTCATTCCCCTATTCTTTCACTTCAAAAGTGGTATACAGTGAGTTGATATTCCAAGGTTCCACACAGTGCGATATGGAAAGTAAGATAATACTGAGAAATGATATGAAAAATTATTTAAAATCAAAGAGCAAGTTTTGAGATCATGATAGATGAATCAAAACAGTTACTGAATTGAAAGATACAGATTGTGGGGAGATTTGCTAATCCAAAGTGGAGTTAAAGATTTGGAAAAGTTGCTCTCTCCTTTGATGTTCCAAATGTACATTTCCCATTGATGCCAAACGCTCTTCTTCACCACTTGGAGATGGTTCTCGATGCACCTCCCAATCTGCTTCCTGTAGTCCCAAGGGTAAGTTTTCACCTTTACCATGCAGAAAGTTGTGAATGACACAGCATGCGGAAATCCAGGCAGCAGCTCGGCTGGCTGACTTTCTATCCTTAATGACCAGGTGCAAATCCTTCACCGACTGAGTTTGTTCCTTCAGCATTCCATTTGTATGTTCCGAGACGATTCGTTTGACACTTAAGGCATTGTTGAACTTCCTATGTGGCCGATCGAGCTCCCCATTCCTCGGACTTTTAAAGGCAGGAACTATTCGCTTGGAAGCGCTATAGCCTGAGTCAGCGATGAGGTACTCCCCCTTGCTGAAGTAAGACTCTATATTTTTGAAAAACTATGATAAAACATAGTCAGCAACTGATACCCCATTTATTTGAAAAGAACTCACCTCTGTTGATTTCAAGACCCGTTGATCGTGTGCTGAACCACACCAACCATGATGAGCGTAAATGATACGCTTCTGATGATCACAAATAATGAGGGAATTCAGTGCGTAAAAAGACTTTCTACAGTAGTAATCTTCCGGGTTCTTCCGGGGAGCGAATGCAAGTGGAATCAGAGTTCCATCAATAAAACCCACACAATCTTTGAAAAAAGAATGTTCTCCTATCTCTCTTTTGATTTTCCTGCGATCTTCAGATGTTGGCCATTTGATGTACTTTTGTTGAAGATTAAGTAAAGCCCAGATGCAACGGTTCGTATAGTTGTCCACACTTCCCTCTAAAAGATTATTCAGAATGTGATCACCAAACCAAAGAATGATCAATTGTGTTCACCAAAGAATGATCAATTGAAATTACTCACCGGCCATCGAGAATAGTTTGGCAATCACCGGACTTTGTCCACCATTTCCAGACAGGCCAAAATTTGCCATCGCGACTAATAGCTGCCATTGAACAGGAGCTTGATTGCAGTTCGAGTTGTTATGAAAAACACAATCTCCCGAGATCTCGTTCACAAGCAACGTAAAGTTCTCCTTGGACATTCGGGCCTATTGGAGTTGAACATACACACACTTTCAGCAATTCAGGACTTGAAAAAATAAAGTAGATGATGCTCACCACAATAGCCCATGTCCGATCAGACTCGTTGAACCATTCATCGAAGCACGCCTCCTTTTGTCTTCGGCGTGAAAAACGTCCAATTCGAGGTACCAAATACCGTTTGGTATGAACACGATTGATCGTGTATGCCAGAATGGCTAGCATTCCTTTGTCTTCCGATCGTTGACGTTTGCGAGATGTTCGTAAAGAATCCGAATTCACCATACTTGAGAGGAGTAGTTGTGATGCGAGTATCAGGAGTTCATCCCTGAAGGTCTCTTCAGGTGAATCAAGTTGATCTAAGATAATCACAGCCGCCATGATTGCCATGAAGTCACTCTGAGTTGTGCGTGATTGGTGGTTGTGGTGTGCCTGTGCCAGTGAGGCAATCTGAAGAGCAAAAAGTGCCTTCAAGTAGGCCAAGGTGTTGCGACGGAGGGTCGAGGTTGGCATTTGAAGATGGAAAGAGTGTGATGTGGGGTATTTGGGTCTGAAACTTGAATCCCTGACCCGGTAGACCCAGTTACCCTCGATTACCGCCAAAAAATCAACTGGGTCAACCGGGTTTTTCAAAACCGGGTCAACTTTGAGAACGGCTTATACACAACTTTGAGTACCGTAATTGATATTACTTTTTCTGAATCTCGGGTCGGCTATGAGCTCCGAGTTCATCCCGAGTTGTTCTCAGTCACACTTGAGGCTCAGGAGCTCTTGTTGACCTTCGCAACAACAAACCAATTCATCAAACTAATTCATCATCAACTCAAACTTCACTCTAAACTTATTAATATCTATCCAACATCAGTTTATATCATCATCACAATGGCTTCTTCAAACTCATGGCCCCCGCCATTAAAGTACGTTTAGCCGATTTATCTTACTTATCTTTCACTGACTAACCAAACGACTTTCGTACACTCAGGGAATTTGTCAACAAGACCTTTGCGAGGTGCACCGATTCGAACAGAGCTGACGTAGAGGTTGAACTTAAGGGACTTATCTTTGACGCATATAAGGAGGGTAAACTCTGGGAGGTCGATTGGGCTTCTGTACAATTGAACACGTTAGATTCATTTGTTACCTTGTGTTGTACGATGAGTTAGGTACTGATTGCTTTTCGATTCGTAAACAATAGGCTTACTCCTGGAAACAAAAGAAAAGAAAACGCACTAACCTTCACATCTACATCCACAGTCGTCAATGTCGAGGACGAAGATAATCGACGACAGAAACGATTACGCAGGTTTGATAACCCGAATCAAAGTCAGGTTCGAGATGCTACATCTGCTGTTAATGCTATCACCATCTACGACGATGTCACACCCAGTTATAGCCAGGTGACTGAGGATTACCAAAAGGTATGGGACAGCAAGCAACATATGATATCTCCTTTCATGATCTGCCAATGCTCATACCGGCTTCATGGTTCTAGAACATACCAGACTGGGACCAAGACACCATAGTGGGATACGCACAGAGAGTCGAAAAGCCTTATCTGCGCCTGACCGCCGTGAGTCATCGTGGTATACATTCGCTCCTCATGATTCGCTAATAGCACCTTCTGATTGATCACAAAATTAGGCACCCAATCCAGCAGAAGTTAGACCTCTAGAGGTGTGTAAACTAACCCTTGATCACTTGAAGAACAAGTGGCGTTCGGAAAGCAACTATAACTGGATTTGCGATCAATTCAAAAGCCTAAGGCAAGATTTGACTGTACGTGTGCTCACTTTTTTCCAACTTATTCCGGCGCTCTTGCCTTGACACTTGTCTCGTTTCATTGATATCTAGGTGCAGCGCATCAAGAATGACTTCACAGTCTCAGTCTACGAGAATCATGCTAGGATCGCATTGGAAAAGGTGGGCATTTTGCCCTCTCCATGAACAGAAATGTACTGACTCGGTTCGATTTCTCAGTCTGATCTAGGGGAATTCAATCAATGCACTAGTCAGCTTCGACAGCTTTACAAACAAGGTATTAAAGGTCATCAAGAAGAGTTTTTAGCATACTATATCCTCTATCTCATCTACTCGCGGAATTTTAGTGGTAGGTTTCGCTACGATCTCTTTTTGGAAGAGTCAACTAACCATTGTCCGTGCAAATGTCCCTCGTGGGAATGCAGAACTCAACGCGGTCCTAGCCACTATAACGGATGAACAGAAGAAGGACGTTTGCGTTAAGCACGCCCTTCAAGTCCGATTTGCGGTCTCGACAGCTAACTACCGACGCTTTTTCCAACTGTTTTGTCAAGCGCCCAAGATGGGCGGATATTTAATGGATTGTTTTGTTGAGCGTGAACGCATTAGGGCCTTAGCCACGATGGCTGTAGCGTAAGTCTTGTTCCTACCATGTAAAATTGAGCGGATGCACAAACTGACTGAGGTTCTCTCATTGATTTCAGATTCTGGACTTTGCCTATCTCGTTTGTAACAAAACAACTAGCTTTCGACACTGAAGAAGAATGTCGAAGGTTTCTACAACGTCATAACGCGTTGTATTATCATGACGATCAACAAAAAGCCTGGAATGCCAAGTCTGCTAAAGATGCCTTACAACAAGCTGCACTGAAGACTCGGAGAGTTGATATCAAGGGTCAACTTTAGGATTTTCGACGAAGCAAAATTGTGTACTTCAGCCTTGCCAAAGTTTCTTACCTACCAGGCCGAATTATCAACTTTGGGTTCCAGACTCGAGTTTTCTTATGGACGTAGCGTTTACCCGGTGGTCATCGACTCTACCGCATTTTTTGTCAGGCCAGACACGACATCTTGACGTTTTCTTTATCATTGTCTACTTCTCACTCGTCTCTTTTACTGGTTACTTGTCCTTTTGATTGGTTATTTTTCTATCGATGGTATTTTAAATTACGGTCCCGCGCACTGGCGAAACGACGTGACCTCTTCTCAGCTCTATTTAACAGCGTTATTCTAAGTCTAGAGAGTCTCGGCCAGGCGTTTATCACATGCAACTTTCCGAAGACGATCTTGAGCGATATGTTTAAAAGATCACACCTAACCTTTTTGCTTCCTTTTCTTCACCGACGGTGTTCATCAAGGGTTGGGTTTATGAATGCAAGCATTCAACATGTTCTACCGATTTCCGAACTTTGCTTTCAATATTTCGACATACCTTCATCGATATACAGGCTCATATCAATTCGTAATCTTTCTGTCATATGAAGAACAACAACTCATATCTTCAGTCGGCCGTTCTTCATCATTGGCTTCCTTGCCCCTCCTTGTTTTATTTCTTTCTCATGAACCCAATTTCATCATCTTCCATTCTACTGACCCTTTACTTCTTTCAGGTACATCGTTTGACTATTCAAGATCTACAGTCCGTTCCCATCAAAATCATTTCGATTTTGAGCATCATTAAACGGCCATCAAATTTTCCATCTGGACCAACGAACTAGTTACTATCAACTGCGTCTCGGCCAATAATGACACTTAACTCGGTATATATATTGCTCAAGTCTAATCATGTCACTAACGTTCATCGATGGTAATCACTCTTGAAGAATTTTACCTCACACAACACCAAAGTGATGATTTATTTACCCGTACTGTTAAAACTCCAATAGCTATAAAAAGTATATTGATTGAAGGTTTAGTGTTCATTGTTTGGGGTATGGTTTGAATTTTTTTGTTTAGAATTATTGTATTTTCAATCTTTTAAACTGTATGAAGACTTGTCTTGGTATCCCGAAAAAAATCGTCTTTCTTTTCTTCTTTTCAGTTCAATTTGACAACTTGATTAATTTTTTTGATTGAAAGGTTGGTGAGAATTCATGATATCGAAAAAGGAGGTTTGTTGAGATTGTTCTATAACAGAGTTTTAATCTCTCAGGGTAAGATTATATAATACAATATGGGTGAATGGGAAAAATGATTCAAGTTTTTTGAGAGTAGAGAACAGTATAAAATCGTTCATATCATTTCCCATGCGAGAAAGGAATAACAAATACACAGTCTAGAAAAACAAAATGTGATTGTTTATATCATATGAGAACAACAACAAGGCTTAAGATCAATGAGTAAAAAAATCGAAGGATCCCTGGATAGATATATGAAACAAAGTGTTTTGCAAGAAAGACATGAATGGTGATGAAAAAAAGTATGAAAAACAAGGGAAGAAATGAAAAGTGATGATCATTTTTGAATTCCAAATCCTCTTGGTCCTGGATTACCAATTCCACCTGCACATTTAAACAAAAGAAATCAATTTGATCAGTTTCTTTTTCCTTTTTGAGCTTCTGAGAGTCTTGAAACCATATCTTAAAATAAAGCTTTAAAGCTTTTTCTCACTCAGGCTTTTTTTCATTGTGTTGAATTTGAAAAGAGAAAGTCTAGAAGATACAAAAGTTTTTAAGAAAGAAACTAACCTATTCCAAAGAAATTGAATAGTATCCATTTAATCCTTTGAGGTCTAACTAAATGAAAAATGATTAAATAAAATATCATTTCAACATATCTACCCGCAAAAAAAATTCATTAGTATTAGCTTTTTTGTAACCAAAGATTAGAAATGAAGAAAGACTCACGTGAAAAAATCAAAAGCGTCTGTTGGTGCACTTGATTTCAAGTATCTAATTACATCTACCCATAATCTCATATGATGAGCTAATTATCACAAAAGAATTTTGTAAAATTCATGATTAGTTAAGTTTTATTAAACTTGAAAAGAAGTAAAAAGTGAATGATTCACGTTGTGGTGCTAGTTGAGGTTCAACTAAAAACATTAATAAGATTCTAGTATAAATTCCTAAAAAAGAAAAGAAAAAAGCACATCAGAAAAACCTAAACCAACTAAACCAAAAAAGAAGTATTTTTGTAATACGTACCAATGTGAAAATGTCCAACTGTGCCAATCGCATCTTTATAAACCGAATTTGTAAACAAAACTGTATGATCATTTACCGAAAAGTTTAGTAAGAATAATGAAGGTGGTTCATAACCTTTTGGAAATAAAGAATTAGGTAAGAAATCCATCTTTGGTCTTTCAAATCCAGTTGCCTAATGTAATTTTTCGAAAAACAAAAGATTTAGAAAAGTTTAAAAAGTTTTTGCTTTTTCGATTGTTTGACTTACATCTATTATTAGATCTGCTTTTAGTTGGATTGGTTCGGTTTGATTGTGTGGTACGATTTCCAATCCATCACTCACAAATCTTGCGACCTAAACCAAAAGAAACAAAAAGATCAACAAATAAGCCTCCATCCAAAAAGTTATTCTCAAGACTTCAATCCTCCAGAAATCCTCACATTTCCACGTAAATAATCCGCAGATCCATCTCTAATAAGATCCAAGAATTTGTTATTCACAATCGGAGTAGATTGATCAAGTCCAATTCCATTTTTTTTCAAATCAGGTGCAATCTTTCTAAGATCACCATAATGAAAACGTTTGATAAGTTCTTCATAACTTCTACTGATCTTTGATGATCAACCCCATGGTGCAACAGTAATCATAACCAATGGAATCAAACCACGAGGAATGATCCACTTTTGTTTTCGAAAAAAGAAAAATCCATTCAAAAATCAGTCCTAATAAAATCAACCAAACTCTTCAATTTTAAAAAAATACATTACTTTATCATTCCTAGCAATCATAGTCACTTTCCTTGCACCTCTCCTAACCACAAGTTCAACAGCTTCAACCGCACTTGCACCACTACCAATGACAACCACTTCATCAGGATGAGCAACGACATCAAGTTGTGAAGAATGTAAAACCGATCCATGAAAATCTTGTTGAGAAACCCATTGACGTTGATACGGTTTATCACATGTTCCTATGGCTATGATTAGACTATCGAATAATCCTTCGGTTCCTTGGTCGATTTTCCAGACCGTCTTTCCTGAGATTTTGTAACTTTCAATCGACTGAACTTCGTACTGTTTTGTGTGGTTTTTGGATCAGTTTTTTTACTGAGAGTTTGGAGATTGGAAGGTGTCAGAAGATGGGTTGGCTTACGTTGAATCTTGTTGATGATTGTAATTCATATCTTTTCCAAAGTGAATCAACTTGATTTAAAATCTCGGCCTATGCAAAAGAAAGAAAAGAAGATTGAAGTTAGTTTTACATTCTTGATTTTGATGAAAAAAAAAATGATGGATAAGTAGATAAAGCTTAACTTGTTTTGGAAATGATCTTGACCAAAGAACAGATGGATGAAACCTATATAACCAAGAATTAAGTTGTAAACTTGAAGTTCTATATAAGCCAAAACAAAAAACCACCCAACCAAAAAAAAAAGAATCATGTCAGTCTTTCATAGTTTATCAAAAGTTTTACAATATTATAGCAAAAAACTTTAAAGTATTTGTTTTTAAAATTCTGGTTTTTTAAGAACATATTTATCATGCAATATTTTATTCGAAATATGTACCACTCCTTTGCATACATATATATCTTGCATCCATCCAAATATACAGCACTCAACCCGTTACGATTCCAACCCAAAAAAGAAACTTGAACGCAAAAAAAAGAAGAAAAAGAAAAAAAAAGACAAACGAATTAACGTCATTCCAAACCCCACCAGTCCTATCTTTTTTTTCAAATAAGACGACCTCAAATCCATTAGCAACACAATGAGCCGCGGAAGCGACCCCAGTGATCCCTGCACCAATAATTGCAATCCTACCTAACGAAGGTTTTTGATGATTTGATGAGTTTGGTAAAGGTGTTGAAAAGATTGAGGTGATTAAAGATTGGATGTAGAGTGAGATCGAATTAGAAGAAGAAGATGGTAATGGAGGTAATGGAGTCGGAGGGATTGTTGGATGAGAATTCCTTGGATTATCTGTGTTTGGATTTATAAAGCGGTTAAGGAAATGTAAGTTGGTTATTTTACTTTGGATATGTGCTACTTAGGCCAACTGTGATGGTTTGATTTACCTTCGATTGGAGGAGTAGGTACACGAGCCATTTTGTTGATGGATTCTATGAACACACAATGAGCGTGTTCAAGTGCTTTGCTTTTTTTTGCAGCTCTAGTGTGATTGAATAAGTTGCAAAGGGTTATAGTTCAGAATACAATTTCAAGAAGACGCGATGATGATTGGAGAATGGATGATTGAGTAAGAAGAGATATAAGATCACCAAAAAAAAAGTTGAGTATGATAGATATCCAAGAATTCCAAAAACTCTAGATCTTAAACGCTTTATGATAAATGTATTTATAAAAATCTAATGGAGATGAAATACTTGAAGATGAAGTTCATGAAGCAGAAGGAGGGAGACTTGTACTAAAAAGTTTATTAAAACTGAAAAACTTAAAAAGTAGTTTGATCGGAGTTTAGACTTTAGGAAATCGAAGTACTGAGAGTTTAAAGAAATATCGCAATACAAATCTTGTAAAGCACCGAAGAAGTTTTGATAATATGTTTTTGAATACATATATTCGGAGCTTTGAGTGCCGATGTTGGTTTACAAGTTGGTTTTGTGGGACAGGTTTGGTGAGGATCGAGATGCAGGGAAGACCCTGTGATTCGTGATTCGTGATTGGTGATTCGTGACGGTAAAGTGTGAGCTTGGTTTTTGCTCAAGTCTCAAGGGGAGACCGAAGATGGAATTTAATCACACCCTCTCTTGAAGATTCAATCTTTCGGTCGGTGTCAAGCTTTATTGATGATGTACATACATATCTGTTTTTTTTTGCCTCATTGGGAGAAATTCGGTCATCGATTTGCTGCAACGGATGGATCGTTCGACTGGTCAGCTGGTCTGGTGTACTGCGCCTACTAGGTGAGTGGAGCTAAAAGCTTGTCACTGTCACTGTCACTGTCAGTTATGAAGTTCAGTCTTCAGACCAGAAAAGAACTTCAGAGCTTTAAAACTTAAGAATATTAAACCAATCGATCGAAGTTCTTTGAGATCCTCTACTCAAGAATCAAGCACACACTCAGGTCTTCAATGGTGTCGATCTGTGGGTACGAATCGACTGATGACAAATGAACCCAATCATTGAGGACTGAAAAGATTGGTTTGGACCAGACACATGAAATTTGGTTTCATAAAAGGTCGAAACCAAGTTTGATGAAGATATCTAAAGATCAAAACTCATGTATTCAATCTTTAGCGTAACATATTCACCAAATTTGTAAATTAAATTTCTTCATCTCTCTTACAAGTAAAAAAGTTGTGATAAGGTGTGATAAGGTTGTCTTCTGCCACACAAGCAAGAAGCACAAGAAAGACAAAGTCGGTCGGAGTTTTGATACATGTACAGATAATTTTGAGGCTGATGGATGTTTTGTTTGGAAGATGTGTAGTAGTACGGATGGATGAGAGAAGTCGGTCGGGAAGATGAAATTGAGCAAATGACTACCTTAACCGTTCGGCGTTTGATAAGGTCTGCATTCGGTTCAACTTACAATGGGCGCATGAAGAGTCAAGAGGGAGATTGTTTGTTAAATTAATGATTCGGTGATTAAAAATCATTTGAGATCACCTTCTTCTGAATCTTCTTCAAGAGTTTATCTTGAGGGAGCTTGAGGGTTCATGATATGAGTCAAACTCCGACCATTCATTAAGGACCAGGCGCAGAAACCCAGCGTCTCTCGTCTCCTTATCTTGTTTTCTACTATCAGAGGTGATTTTGACTTGGGGATCACCGCCTTCGTTCCTCTGGAGTGACAGGCCACTGGCCTAACTTGACACAAGTCCCAATTCTCGCAGGGGCTTTCTTACCTTGCAAGCTCGGTGCCCTGGAGAGGGACTTGCGAATTATCGGCTGTTTTTGGTGTACCAGCAGGGACCCAAAAGGCCCTACTCTTCTACAATCTTGCATCTGCTGTAGTTTGTGCAACACACAATTTCTGAGTAGACCAAAATCTGCAGGACGTCAAGATGGACAACCTCGGTCTTTGAACAAAGTTAACCAATTGAGTATTGATCCTCTTGGAAGAGAAATAAGAATGGGTTATTCAGATCGTTCTTAAATTTTGTTTTAAAGGTACAGTCACGAAATTCGAAATTTCAAAATCTTTCTTTCATTTTTAAGAGAGGTCAGAGTGAGATACAAGAAATCTGAATAGACAGATCTGAAGGCAGTGGTCACGAGTATATCCAGTTCAAATGAGCGCGGGGGTTGATCAAGAGGAAGTGGGTGTTTTTTTGTTTTGAAAAAACCTCTCCGCCAAACTTTCATTTTAAAGGCCCTGCCGACACACTGGGGAAGGCCGATAATTCCTGAGTCCCTCTCCCAGACACCGAGCTTGTGAGGAAAAAGTGTCTGGGCCAGAGGGACGTAGTTAAGTTAGGCCACTGGCTGTCACCTGTCTTACCTATCTATTCCCATGCACCACTTCCAGATGTCACAATAGTGGACACTTGATACTGGTGAGTTCTTTCCAATTGGCATCGAATCCGAAATGATCACTCATTGACTGACCCCTTGACAACCCCACCTTCTTGCATGAATGGGCTCCCTTCTATTCCATCCGAACGGACTTCCTGTCTCTAGGTTGCCGGCTTTATTCAACTCAACACTTATCTTTTCTTGGTGGTACCTCTACCAGTGCGGAGAACTTCGCGATGTCCTTCAGTACTTGACCTGGATTGAACATTTGGGAGGTGATCCTCTACCCGACCTCTCGGTGTCAGGGTGGCTAGTTCAATGACGTACAGATTGGTCTAGTCAATCAACCCGTACTGAGGTCCTGACAAGTTATTCCGCTGGTTACGAGGAATAATCAAGCTTCTCATTTTGTCAAAAGTCTATCAGAGGAAGGATGGAAGTCGATCAGTAAGTCATTACACTTTAATTTTCCTGGACGAGGCAACTAAGACTACGGGCCCACTGTTTAGCTAACAGGAGATGGCTGGTCTAGCCTGAGCCGTAGTTTATTCTCAAAACTTCAAAGTTATTGAGCAGCCCAAGATATGAATCTACGGGGATTTTGTCGACACAAGTGCCACAGAATCTGGGTCCTTGACCAGGGGATAATAAAGAAGGTGACTAACCAGATATTTATACGACTGATAGGTTTCTTTGGTTTTTGGTAGAAGTTATGGAAGAAACGTGGACACTGATTTTAGGATTTATTTTGAAGAAATTACTAGTAAAGTTATTCTTTGGGAATTCTCTTTTAAAAGTGAATCTATTCAAAAAAAGTATCTAATCTTCTATTTCTTAGATAGTAATCTAAACAGAAAGTTATTGGGGTAAAATCAGGTGCCCTTTTTGTTCTCTGGTCAAGAGGAGGAGTATTTATACCTTTTGTCCCTCTGGTTAGTCTATGCTTTGTGTTTTAAGCTGCTCTCCTTTTCTTGATAGTAGCTAGAACAGTTACTGAATGGTACTCTATGTTTTCTTACGTACTTTCAACAGCCTCGCCCGGATCTATGAGGAGATACGCCGTCCTATTATGTACGAAGGCGTCTTCAATCTCTTGTTCCGTTTCTTGGAATTCCTCAAAATCTTATTCATCTCATCTCGTGGTCGATGTTAGCTTGTGAGTCATTCCTTATTTCTTATTCAATCCTCCTTGGCTGGATGAGTTTCTCTTTCTTATTGTGATAGTATGGTCATTCTAGTGCTTACTCTGTTACATCTATCTTTCGTTAGTGTGATGGTATTTCCATCCTGGTTCTCTTTAATATGGTACTAGAACGTCATTATTTATTCTTTAGATAATCTTTAACTGGTCCAGGGAATATTATTCCTTATTCTTTTTCTATATGAATAGACTTTTGATACTAAGTCTTAAAGGTGTAATTATCTTTATATATATTTGTTCTTCTTCAACTACTTGAAGTTTTTAGCACTCTTGGGCTATCACAGCCTTTGAAACTAGGTCTGGAAGTTGTGTTTATTAGGGTGAGGTTATTATAACAACTTGAAATGAAATATAATTTTTTGTGTTTTATTTCTTATAAAATATTTGTAGCTCTTTGGTTCTTATGTGTGAGAGCTCGGGAGCTGACACTCGACAAGAGAAGTTGATTTGGAGACTTGGCACCCACAAGTCTCCAAGCTTACCACAAGGTTTTATCCAGATGAGTATCTGGAAATTCACCACCAGGGTGGGTTTCCGGACTCGATCTTACTGCCTAACCGTGCTAGAGAGGTTGGTAGTACCGCTCTCGCCATCTATATGGCCCGGCTAGCTACGCCATCTCAATACTTCGACCTTTCTCAAGTTTCCGGCGGCAACCTTTCTACAATCGGTCGGATCTGTCATTGGGTCCAAGCTTGGATCTACGACAACTGGGGACACCTCTTGCAATGGGATGCGCGATGTTATACTCCTGCCGTATTGGAAGGGTTTGCGGCAAGTTTGGTGGAGGCTAAGAATTGTCCCATGGACAATTGTACTGGGTTTTTAGATGGTTAGTGCATTTGCTCTACACCAATGGATGTTAGCTTTGGTCTGAAAGTTTACTACATCCAGCCTCAGGAACTGTGTGGCAAATTGCACGTCCTAAGTACAACCAGTGTGTGTTTTATAATGGGCACAAGCGGGTTCACAGCGTATCAAAATTCCGCTGTAATGCTCACTCCTTATGGCGGGGTCAATCTGGCTCCGGATCAAGCTTGGTTCAATCAAGTCATGGCAAGGGTGCGAATTGCGGTGGAACACAAATTTGGTCGGCTCCATAACATTTTCAGGATGTCTCAGTACAAAGGTGAGTTGCCTGCAATGTGAGGACATTGTAACATGTGATAGACTAATTCTAAATACATATCTGGGGTGGATTATCTAGATAACCTCAGGTTCTATGTCAATGAATTGAACCCTTTGTACCACTGCGCGGTCATACTAAATTTTTTTTTGATATGTTGTGGACGAGGGCCACTTGGAGGTGTAGCAGCTCCCCCTACTTTGGAGGCTTATTTGGCCCTGCGCCCAGCGGTGCCTGTATAAGCGGAATAACTCTTTCCGGGGGTTTGAAATCGTTTGAATCTATGTGTAGAACAGGAGGTTAGGTTGTAGTTTCTGGTACTTGGTGTGGTGGTTTGAAATGAAATTCAAACCAATGGTTGTTTATGATCAAACTCACACGTCCCAAAGTTCACAAGAACTGATTCGCGCCACCTGGTCTGTTTTCCAACAGACCAGGTGGCGCGGCTCACCAATGGTTGAGATCATCAGTGAAACTTGTGAGAAATCGGGTTGGTAAAACAAGAACAATATTGTCATCATCATCTTTCTTGACAATGACAATATCACCACTCATCCACCCTTTTGTTTCCCCAATCTGGAGCCTGAAGCTTGATCTTTTTGGTTTTGAGTTGATCGTAATATCAATGTAATTGACATCAGGATCTTACTTGATCAACATAACCTTTGGAATTGCCTTGGTTTGCTTTGTCTCGCGTACGACTCATCAATATATGTAAAACTTCTCATGCTACATAACCATGGTGGAATGGTTATGTGACAAATGGTTGGTTACATCAAAGTGCTGGCCTGGTGTACTTGGATGTGATTCCTTCAAGCGACGAATTCACTGGCTTCTTTGAAAGCCAACAAAGATTTACTGGTGACATTTCATTTCTATACATAGCTCTGGTGAAGACTTTGGCGCAAAAATGTTATCAGAGAGGGTCGATGAAATTGAAACACCAACTTAAAAGTCATTTGTTTTCATGGGAACAATATAGTAGAAGGAAGCGCACTCCAAAAGACATGAGTGCTCAATCAATAATTGATAACATTAATAATAACAAAACAGGTTCTGTTATGACTCGACAGGGAATGACAACTAGAAAACTTTTGGAAAGGGGGAAACCATTGTAAGATGTGACAAAAACTATTTAAAACTTCATTTGGACCAAGTGATGTCAACATGCAATCAAACAGGTGAGAAGTCGATTTGAAAGTGGTAGAGATTAGGAACTGGCTGGGGAGGACAAATGCGGTGGTCAGTACCTTTGTAAAGTCTGATGAATCATGTCATAAGCTGTAGGCCTACCAAGTCAGAAAGCTCAACTTGAGCCTTGAGCAGCAGGGATGTGTTCGGCTAAAAGCTTCAGTACCAAGCCCATCTCATTGAGACTGCCTTGAACACTAGCCACGGACGTCTTACTTGTCAATCTGTCTACCATTGGTTTTCTTATCTTTGCGGGCGTCTTCTAGCTCATCACGTTGCAACCTCACTGCCAACATATTTGGCTCGGATACTTGAATCCGAGGAGTCCTCGGATCATGTGTCCGAGATTTCCACCGACTTATGTCAACCGACATAGCACCGACTTGATCAGACCAGGACCCTGGAAAGCTCCTGGAGAACAAACCGTCCTGAGGGGGTTTTCGGATACCGGTGTTTTGTGAAGTCATGTCACATGGTACCAGAGATGTGACAGGTGCAAAAGATGCGCCTCAACGAGGGCTATCAGATGGTACACATGTCTGACCCTGAACATGACTGGTGGCTTGGGAAATGTGTGATTTGTAACTTTTGCCCCCCCAGACCGACGAAAATCCATACCGGCTCGGGTCGGGTACTTACATACGGATATCTCGGTGATTACACGTGGTACAGAACTGAAAGTATATGTAATCGAGAGCCCTGATCAAGGCGCTTCTCCTACCACCGAGAAATCCATGTTAACCCACCTCTCCTCGGGGCAAATAGTGAAAGTGTGAGGGCCGGGGCCGGAATGGATCGAGGACGGTTTGTTCTCCAGGAGCTTTCCGGGGTCCTATCAGACCGACTTAACCAGCCCAACTTAATCATCCGACGATTAACCGAGGCTATTCCAAGCCGATATATACTCCGACTAAATCTAACCAACCATTCTGCGACCTAATCACCGATTCAATTCCCTCATCCGAATCAACCCCACCGAGTTATCAACTGGCCGAGAATTTCGATCTCCAAGTCATGAAGGTAAGGATAATTTGAATCCCATGGTTAGTTATCTCGGCAGCAATAGTTCTAATCGACTTAATGCTCTCTTTAACCGAGGTTTCATAGCTCAAATCCGACCTAATCAATCTTTCCACCGACCCAACTATACACCTCACCGACCCAAGATCATCTTCGTCCGAGTCAAATCAAACAGAATTATCAGACTAAAGTAAGCCCTGTATTTAATCACTTTGCTGAGTATCTTACAAACTGACTTTCAATTGCCAGACCTCATCCTTAACACCTGAAAGGAAGCATTGAACAACATTTCACGATTGTACCAGGTACTACACACTGATCATGTGGATAGCATCCAATCCGCCGATGTTACCCCTTCACCCGTTTCTCAAGAGCACAATCTAATGCTTCGACCACGAGAATCTATGCAGAGAATTTACCAAACTCATCTCAATACATTTAAATGGTATTCCTGTTAGAGCTTCCAATGGGAAAGATGCGTCTGAAGGAGTTCTCAACACCTTGAGTTGATGTGGGAGCGGAATACAAAACCGATGCACATAGGCATGATCACCATCAACGTGGTTTCAATGAAACTTATCCGACTTCTCATTTTACTAAATTGTCTTCTACTGGATTGATTTATAAGTAAGTCTTCAGATTCTAAAAGCTATTTACTTAAAATTTGATGTGACCTTACATAGTATTGATAGGTATGTGTTTTTAGATACTCTGGCAAACAAATTATTGCTACACATTTGAAACTTGAATCAGATGACAAATCATTACCCATTTTGATGGCCAAAATGTATGATGATTTTGTAGAAGCTATTGATGGGGTTGACAATGTTAGTTTTGACGCCAGATATCCAATTGACTGGAATTGTAATTTATATTTAATAAAAACCCAACTCGCTGATTCAATTGTAGGGAATCACTCAGTATGAAGCTGTTAATCCGGGTGGTAAACCTGCTGAAGTTAAAGTTTGAAAGAAGTATAGGAGCAGTACAAGCTTGAGCAATCGGATCTCTTGGTTTAGTAGATTTCCATTTTTGGAATCAAGGAACATTCATTGAATTAGCTGGTTCATTCATTTCATCTTTTCTCGGTCTTAGCTGAATCCATATTGGAACGAACCCAGTAATTTGAATATATTAGACGTCAGTATCGTCCCAAATACTAAGTACTTTTACATTGCTTGATAATTTCTCTCATTCTCTCAGATAATTATAGGTCAAGTTTGAAATAGTTTCCGAATTGGCCAGTTCCGAATTGTATGAACATCTTGACTATTACGCTAAATCTTGATTCCCAGGTCAAGATTTAGTGGTCAAGGCTTGCAAAGATTGGTTTACTAACAATGTTCAAGTGCCACAAAGTAGTGTGCTGGTTTTTGAATACTTGTAGTGCTATCATGGTACATATTTAGTAGTACTATCATAGTACTTATTGAGTAGTACTACTGCAGTACTACCAGTAGTAGTACTATCATATTTCATAGTAATATTGGCACTCGCAGTGGCACCAGTAACCTCAGTGACATTGGTATTGTCTGTACTATTGTAGTAATGGTAGTACTATTGGTCTTATCAGTGGCACTGGGAACAAAGGGTTGTTGGTATTAAGAGTGTCACTCGTGAAGAATTGAGTTGTGTAGTATTATGTTGTGAGGTGTGATCTTTTTCTCAAACATCATGTTCTCAATGATCTTATTACTATAGTCACTTACTCCTATCAAAACTTGCAATTTGCCCAAACAACAATTGTATTCTCATGTCAATAAAATCTCAGATGATGTCCATGGTTGATTTGTGATCTGGTTTGATCTTACCACTCTGGTTCAATTTATTGATACTGTCGTTCTCAAAAAGCTTGTCCAAGTTTTCCCGCCAAATCGCTCGAGTTTTGCGGGAAAACTCGGACAAGCTTTTTGAGAACGACAGTACAACAGCTACTATTGAAGATAAAGGATCTTATCAAAATTCAACTGACACTAGCATGCCAGCGGCGCGCGCTCATCAATTGATCTGACTACAATAACTACAAATTGAATGATCAAATAAAATACTTTTAGCGCGTAGTGCGACCTATAATCGTCCAAAAACCCGTGCGCCAAAGCATAAAAAGAAAAAAACCATTGAAGGGTCAAGTCAATAAAAGCAAGCAAATCACAATCAAAGACAACCACAACAACACAGACCACAATATAGTAAAAACAAAAGCACAGATAGTGTAGTGCAAAAGAAAAATATATCAATCAGCAGATTTAACACTAAGCCCATGACACACACTGAAGAACAAGAGACATAACCACAACACCAGACCAATGTTCAATATCTGAACAACAAAAGAAGCCTCCTACAAAATAAAATAGGCAAATGTGCCACTTCAACACTGTACACATAACAAGAAATTTTTCATACATCCAAAGAAACATATTTTATGTCAAAGTCCTGAAAGCCTCCACTAATTCATCATCCTGCATAGACATTTCAAGATGAAAATGCTATAGCTTTCAAATTGGGTGGTTAACCTACTGTTACATATTCAAACAATCCTAAAAGTCTTTTCCAATAAGGATCAACATGACAATAGATAGTGATGAGGACTACCATAGTTTGAAAAATTGGCATTTGCAACCAAGTGTATCTTTCAGGTGTAGAATTGCACACCAGGCAATATCTCACTTGCAAATCAGCAAAGTTGTAATTGAGGACATCAACTGAAAGTCTAGCTGGGACAGGATCAACAAAGCCTGCTTGTAGGGAATGCTTTAAAGTCTGCAAAATATGTCCAGCTAGATCCAACCACCAGTGATTATCAGTTCAAGTAATATGATGTTTCTGACCTCAGTTGCACAAAGATTGACAAAATCCCAAACATTGCTGCTGTATAAAACTAACCACAGGTGAAGCCAGTTGGGTGGAGGCACCACACTCCACATTCAAGGATGATGATGATGCACAGTGGATTGGTAGGGATTCCAAATTAGTTTTTGAGTTGAGTAGATGCATTAAAGATTTTGAATTATTTGAGTATTGCAATATTTTCTGCCAACAATCCCCGAGACCTTGAGGCATTTGATACAACCAATTCTGTCACACAGAACACAAGAGAAACAAACTGCACAAATGAAAAATTAAGATCTTTGAAGTGCTGACCACAAAGAGCAATGATTTCTGCCATCATGTCTATGCAAATGGAGGACAGATCCAATAAGCTTTCTGGAAAAGGCAGATGGCCCTGAACATAATTTTTGTCCCCAACCAATAAAACCTCCTTGAGCTGCTCAGACACAAACTACATACCAGTGAAACAAATGCTTTGCACAGCAGAAAAAGTAGTAATCCGGAGTGAATCCCTCTAAGACAGCAGCAGGACTTCAAACATCACAGGAGTACACAAATATAAAGATTCATAAACAAACAGAAAAATCACTGCACTGCAAGATTTGGACAACAAACGCAAGAAAGTATGTGCTTCAAAGGTATCAAATGTAAAATGCGGTCATTCTACACCAGGAAAGCTGATGATAATACATAAAAAACTTCCATGACATGCAATACACACAATAGATGCAAGCCATGCCAGACATACAATATATTATGTATACAATATACAAAAAATTCCAGACATAACAGACATACAATATATACAATATATTTCAAGAACAAGCAAGTTGTTGTAGAGTAAAATTATGTAAAAGAAGCCAATCTGAAACCCCCTAACATACACTGACATTCAATCAATGACATGCATTACATTTACAATACAATACAATACAATACAATACAATACAATACAATACAATACAATACAATACAATACAATACAATACAATACAATACAA
>NW_006768776.1:20155-21327 GCF_000204055.1 Melampsora larici-populina 98AG31
CTGATGAGTTTCTCTCTGTTGTGTTGTGTATGCTGTGTATGTATTGTATGTATTGTATGTATTGTATGTTTTTTTGTATGTATCAAGGGGTTTGAAGTTTATTTGTTTTCTATGTAGACCTCTATTTCACATTACCCATGGAATGCATTGACATTCAGGACACATTTCTTGTGTAGTTCCTCTCACACAAGCAAGCCAAGTGCTATATGTCCTGTATGTCTGGTATATAGTGAATGTTTTGAACTTTTCAAATTTCTGAATGTTTTGTGTCTTTGGTATGTAGAGTATGTATGGTGTGTATGACATGTAAGGCATTTATTGTATGTATGCATTATATGTATGGTGCGTACATGTAAGGCATTTATTGTATTCATTATATGTATGGGGCATATGTGGCATATGGTATATACAAGGCCGCCACATATAGGGTGCCAGTACCGGTACTGTACCGTACCGTACCTGGTCTCCTTGTAATTGTATTTGTGGTTATTGTAACCGGATGAGGGGTACGGCACCATGCCCCCCTGTTGAGCGGTAGCGGAGGACCCAGTATGGTATTGCGTACCGTAATCAATTTCTGGTACGATACCAGATACCCGGTTTTCCAGTATCACAAAACAGGTACGGTATCAGTACTGTACCCTAGTGGCGGCCCTCTGGGCCATGTCTTCATATCTATACACATTTGTAAGTCCATTCCCTTGTCATCCCCCTCAATATACCTGCATTGGGCTAAAGTCACCCAACTCATCCAACTAATGTTAAGGTACTACAGTACGGTGCCATACCGTTGGTGCAAGATACGGTACGGTACCATACTGCCGTTGTGTCTCACAATACAGTATAGTACTGTATCCTTGCTGTATGGGAAGATACAGCATCCCCTCTGAGTAAAAATAGTATTGTGGACTACGGTACAGTACTCAGTACTGTACCATAGGTCAGGTACAATATCAGATACCAAGTTCATGGGTATTGTAACCACAGATACGGTACTGGTATCGCCGGTACAATACCAGGATCGTATCTGTGGCGGCCTTGGTATATATGAAATTTACAGTGTTTATGTTATGCATTGTATGCATGGAATGTATGGCATGTGTGGTATGTATGGCATGTAGGCTATGTATTGTGTATTGTATGTAAAATATGTTTATATTGTGTGTATTAAT
>NW_006768776.1:22104-162309 GCF_000204055.1 Melampsora larici-populina 98AG31
AATCAATTTTTACATAATTTTTATAAATTTGGGTAAGGTTTTTGTATCCTTTTTTTGTAAAAACAACATGTCTTTAATTTGGGACACCTAAAAAGGTGTCCTGCTTTGAAAAACTAACACATATATTACAACAATGAGCAAGTTGTTGTAGTGTAAAAATATGTAAAAAAAAAGTTAACTTGAAACCCCCTATTGTTTCATTTGTTTCATTTGTATGTATTGTATGTATTGTATATATTGTTGGTGTTGTATGTTTAGTTTGAATCAAGAGATTCCAAGCTTATTTACGTTTCATGTATACTTCTATCCCACAGTGTCCGTTGATTGCAACCTTGAAGTTTAGGTCACATTTCTTGTGTAGTTCCTCAAAGTGATATGAGTGTTGTATTTCTTGTATGTCTGTCAGTGGTGCGTAGTACATTCTTTGCATTTGTGTATATATGGTGTAGACAGGTAAGGGATATATGATATGCATGGTATATGCATGGTGTATATGGTATGTATGGTGCATATGATATGTATGGTATGTGTGGTATGTATGGTGTATACAGCGTATATGGTATGTATCTATTACGTGGTATATATAGTGTATATGGTGTATATGGTATGCCTGGTATGTATGGTATGTTTGGTATGTCTGGGATTTTTGTTTCCTCTATGATCTTTGTATCTATCAAGGGGGTTCAATTTTGTCTATCTTTGTTGTATACCCCTATTCCACAGTGCCCTTTGAATGCAAACTTGAAATTGAGACCACATCTCTTGTGCGGTTTGTCTCACACAAATGGGTTTAGTATAATATGTCATGTATGTCATGTATGTCTTGCATGTCTTGCATGTCATGTATGTCATGTATGTCTTGCATGTCTTGCATGTCATGTATGTCATGTATGTCTTGTATTCAGTGTAAGTTTTGTATTTTTGTTATATATGTTGTGTATTTTTTGTAAGTATAGTGTGTATAGTATCTATGGCATTTTTGGTATGCACGCTGTATATGGGGTAGATTGTATGTAGTGTATGTATTGTTTCTGCTGTGTGTTTTTTATCTATCAAGGGGGTTCAAGTTTCTTTATTTTTGAGTTATACTTCCATGTTACAATACCCATGGAATGTCCCTGGTATCCTCCTCCAAAGGGTGTCATCTGGAAATGTGCCTCGATGTGCCTTTTGAGCTCCCGCGGAACCCCAACCCTTCCAAATTGATCAAGTCATCTCACGTCCTTCCCTGGCTTTGCCCACAGCGGTCAAAACAGTTTGATTGGTTTCATCTTTGCACAGACTTCTTTGGTACCTTTCACAACCTCACAAAGCCACAATTAAATTGAAAAGATGGCCAGAACAAATGGCAAAAACGGGCAGAAAGAATGAGGCCTGCTCATATCCCATGAAGCACAGCCAACAAAGATGCCTCGGATTGAAAAATCCGAGGTATCATCGGACTCAAATCCTCAGACAAAATCTTTCCAAGGTTTTGATCCGAGGTATTATTTTGCGTCAAAAAATACCTCGGATCAAATCCTCGGACAAGACCTGTCCGAGGGTTTCCATCCGATGATGCCTCGGATTTTTCAATCCGAGGCATCTATGTTGGTGGTGAAGTGTAACACCGCGGGATCTCTTAATTTCACACAAACACATTGAGTATGATATGTCATTCATGTCTTGTATACATTGTATGTCTTGTATACATTGTATCTATTGTCAGTATGTTGAACAAACCTGAACACTGTCAGGAGGTGTTCAATGGAAGCCCAGTCCGTTTTGGTGAAGTGTGCCGGATGGACAAACGCACCTTCTTGAACCTGATGGATATCTTGAATCCATACCTCGAAGACACCATCCATGTCTCGGCACGCGAACAAGTCATGATGTTCCTCTACACTGTAGGAAATGGTGCGACCAATCGAATGGTTTCAGAACGGTTTCAGCACTCCGGAGACACAGTCAGTCGATACTTCAATATTGTTCGACATGTGTTGGACAACCTCTCCAGCGAATTCATCACTCAACCAGGTCCTAACGCACCTTGCCCTCCTCAGATCTCTTCTGACCCCAAACGCTTTCCGTGGTTTGAAGGATGCATTGGAGCCATTGATGGAACACATATCCAAGCTATTGTTCCATCAAATGAAGAAGATTTATACCGAAATCGAAAGGGATTTCTCAGCCAAAATGTTCTTGCAGGCTGCTCATTTAACATGACCTTCAACTTTTTCCTCGCTGGTTGCAAAGGCTCAGCAGCTGATGCTCGAGTGCTTGAAGTGGCAAGGCGGGAAGGTCACTTTGTAGTTCCACCAGGTCAGTATTGTTCTTGATCATGATTCGAGTACCAACTGACTGTTTCTGCTCTTTAAGACCAATACTATCTAGCTGATGCTGGGTACGCAAACGAGCCTGGTTTCTTGGCTCCGTATCGTGGGGTAAGATATCACCTAAAAGAATGGGCTCAAGGCCGCCAGGGTCCTCAAGACTACAAAGAGCTATTCAACCTTCGACATTCTTCTCTACGAAATGTCATTGAAAGGTTATTAGGCGTGAACAAAAAGCGATTTAAGATACTTGCTGATATGCACTCATATCCTATCGAGTCACAACCATCACTAGTAATTGCTCTCTGTACTCTTCATAACATTATCAAAACCCGAGGCGAAGACTGGTTTTTTGATGAATACGATGTGGAGAATTTGGAGAACGATCGAGCCTGGCTAGCGGCAAACACAAATTTATATCGGACTGCCACTGATCAAGTCCGAACTCAAGCAAAGGATGCAAGAGACCGTTTGGCTATGGCAATGTGGGATGACTATTTAGCTCATCATCCATAGCCTTTCAAGTGCTCAACCTCATCGTTCAGCATTTTTACAATCAATACAATCAAATTGACTTAGTTTTTCATTTTTTTAAACTCATCTTCCATCAGACATTGCATTAAATTCACCGTTCCAACCCTTTCACAAGCTATCACACCTTTCTTTCTGTTTTTTCAACAAAACCTCATTTTTATTGTTATTTGCAGACCGTTTAGCTTTCTTAGCAGAAGCTCAGTTTAAGTGATTAGATAGACATTCTTAGTCATATATGATGGTCTTTATCTTTATCTCTACTTACAATCAAATCCCAAGCTTCTTGTTTTTTTCTTTTTAATCTCATCGCTTCAACCCTTTCCTTTTGAGGCAACTTTATTCTTAAAGATGAAACCCTTATCTGAGAGATGTAAATCACATGACTAAAGCCTTCGCTTCACTTTTTTTATGTTTGAGTTCGTTTTTGTTCGCTTCACTTTTTTAATGTTTGAGTTTGTTTTTGTTGATATTTTTACTCGTTTAAGTAAATAAGTGATCAATTCAGATTAATCACATGACTAAAGCCTTCGCTTCACTTTTTTTATGTTTGAGTTCGTTTTTGTTCGCTTCACTTTTTTTATGTTTGAGTGCGTTTTTGTTGATATTTTTACTCGTTTAAGTAAATAAGTGATCAGTTCAGATTGACAAATAAGATTTGATTTGCTTGATAACAACATACAAATTGAGATGATCATGCTGATCATGCTAGATAACTGGAAGCAATTAAAAGAACAACCAGAGTAAAAGTGGAAGCAATTAAAAGAACAACCAGAGTAAAAGTGGAAGCGATTAAAAGAACAACCAGAGTAAAAGATTCAATGAGATAAAAATGACAAAAATATAACGAGATCTGAGAAGATACACATAGAAAGAATGATGAGGCACAAGACCGATCATGCTACATACTTGTAATCATAAAAAGTCAGAATTTCTCGTTGTTGATCAGAATGAAGTGAAAGATTGAAGAAGATGCATGTTGATCTGATTGTTCTACTTGTAATCGATGAGAAACAAAGGTTGAAGGCGATAAACCATTTCTGAGTCGAAAGTTTGATTGAACATACACGTTTGATTTCAAAGATGGTTCTACTTGAAATTGATGAGAAACGATGGTAATTCAATCAATCATTTCTGAGTGGAAAGTTCGATCTCTTCTAAAATCCAGGGCCAACGTAGCTTGTCTTCTAATTGAATGAAGAATGCACAATTATCTTCGGTGCGTAAGACTTTTGAGCCCGCAAGTCGACTCTTGTCATCTTGTGATTGGATTGTGGCATCTGCTTTAAAAATATCCATGGCTTGTTTTAACGAAGGAGTTGCAGATTGCTTGAGGGCTAAAGATTCTTGCTCGAGTCGGGCTGCTTCTTGAGCACGGGTGGCCTTGCGAGCATCATGAGCAGCTGATGATCTGGCACGGATCTTCTCACGCTGTAATGCACTGTTCATCCGGGCTTGGCCATGACTAGCGGCGTTATTGAGAGCAGTTGCAATATTGGCTTTGCTGGCTGGACGGGTGCGAGGACCAACCTTGGGTTTGGATTGGCTAGGAGGATCGTGAGCAGGGATCTGAGTGGATTTCGGATACTGAGGAGATTACCCTTGATCTTGGAGGTCGCATCGGGACTGGAAATTCGATCTTCATCTTGCTCGATGATAGTCTCAGGTTGATCTTTTGTGATAATAAAGATTATGTAAGTTGAAAGAGAAAGAACAGATTACGAATTCAGACAACTTACCAATAGGCTTGGTGCTGTGAGGGTCAAACAAAGGAAGACCTTCCTCGTCAGAATCATCAATTATCATCTCTGCTCCTCTGACATGATCTTCTTTTTCCCGAAGTTCCTCTTTGTCAGAATCATCAAGGGCCAACTCCTCCGCAGTGAGGTGGTCTTGCTTTGCTCGAAGTTTCTTTGAACTTGGTCCAGTAGCGCGAATCCCAGTAACTGCCAAGTTAGTATCACCCACTAGTTCGCTCATGGTGTTATATAAGGGGAATGGTTTATCTCTGTATACTAATGCACCCTGGTTACGCTGGTATTGGTTGGGTTTAACAAATTGATACAACATACATCAGTTCAATTGGCAAGATGATCAGAAAAGGAACTAGAACAGGAAGAGTTACTTCAGCATAGCTTGGCCAGCTGAAATCTGGTTCGACCTCAATCATGTTGGTTTCTTCATTCCAACCAACACCTGAAGTTGATCGAAGTTTATGTACAATGGTGTATTGCTTTTTGGCCTGGAATTAGGTGGACATGCAAGGTCAGTATTTGTGAAAAAGGAAGCAAAGATCACCTCACCTCATTAAAACGGTTCTTTATTTGATCCTTAACTAGGGTGGTTTTATATTTATCATTGTAATCTCTGACAACCTCATTCCAAGCCTCGGATTTGAAGCCTGACTGTGCTTTCTTCCCCTCGAGTTGTTGTACAATAAGCGCATTTAGGAAATACTGGACTTTTGCATTGGTCCAATTTGGTGGGGTTAAGGGCTGCTTGGTGTTTGATCTACCCATATTGAATTGGAATTGAAGTAAGAGAAGAGTATTGGACTCGTGAGAATGTGTTGGAAGTTGAAAAAGGTGGTTAATTGAGTAGTTGATAGAGAAGGGTGGTGTTGGTACAAGTGGTTCAGTTGGGCTTCAGCATTGGACAAGTCGAAGTTTAACATGAGTGTCATATGAAAATGAAGTACATTTTGATTATTTCAATGTGTAGTTTTGGATTGCATAATACATTATGATACCACAGGCCAAAACAGGCCGAACATGGTATTTGCATTCTACATTTTTTTTTTCAATACTACATTTTTCGGTGGTAAAATAAACGCTACCGAACGGGCCCTAAGACAAAGTAGTCATACTGATAGTACTATAGTATTATTGTACTAAGATTTATAGTACGATAGTACCAACGCTGCCACAAATACTTTACCAGTACCGGTAAAGTAACGGTATCGTAACTTTTTTTCCAGTATCGTATCGCCGGTATCAGTATCGCGGCCACTGATACGCTACTGCCCGACCCTCCTGGCAGTATCGTGGACAGCAATACTTTACTAAGTATCGTACCGGGCCCCGAGTACGATACTGGGCCCGGACTTGGACAGTATCAAGTATCGCACCAGTATCGCTGTACCTTCCCACGTCGGAGTTGAATCATGTTAGGCTTGGCGGAATGACTGCTCTTTGCACGTCATCGCTATTGATTCAAACCCCTAGCACGTCTGACCCACCAACCCACCCTCCTTTCCTGATTGGGCCAACCTGTGGTCAGATAGCTTTGACAACTTTAGCACGGTGAGTCGATTTCAACTTCAATCACATGAAGTCTTCCTTTAATTGACACCCTCTTTTGGTGTATTCCCTTTCTTGTTTTCCTCACGTCTCAGGCTTCAACTTCGAGTTCTACGATGTATTCCCGTCCTCATCGCGATGAAAAAAGCCCCACCCCTGCCTCTTCTCCTCATCGATCGCCTTCATCGCAAGCACAGGCTCAGCCAACCCCTCGTCGAAGTGCTCGAACAACCCCACTCCGTCGACAATCTTCCATGGTTATCCCTCCCTCCGATTCTCGAAAGGCCGTTCCGAGTGATGTTGAATCCGAGTCCGAGAATGTACGAAAGGGTTCCAAGCGTCGCCGAGAGGAAACAGAAGATGAATCAGCTTTGACAAGCAAAAACCAACCTAAAAAGTCAAAATCAGCTAGTTCTTTGGCTGTTACCTCGAAACAGACCAAGAAGACTGTGGTACCCACCAAGAAATCCAACAATCCGACTCAGGTATGTTTGTTTAAGATTGTATACATCCTTCTCAGCAATCACTGACCATTGTAATTATTTTCAACAGTCTAACAGCACCGCTTCTACCTCAAAGCGAAAACGATTAGAGGTGAACTTAATTCAGGACTCCGAGGATGAACATGTCAAAGTCCAGCAACCCAAGAAAAAGCCTAAGAAAGTAACGAAACAGTTGGAAGAAAAGGGTGAAGAGAAGGAGGCCGAAGTGGAAGAAGTGGATCCCTATGATCCCATCAAGGACTACTTTGAACCTAACTCGGTGAGGGGTGGAAAAGATGTGAGTACAATTTCTCTGTTTCTTTATTCCTGTCAAACGATCATGTGCCAGTGCTTTCAAGCTGACACTGATAATGGCTTTAGAAACCCGAGGGTCCTTATAACTCGTGGGTATGCAAGTATTGTCCCGCCAAAGCTCGCGGCGGTGGTGGTTCCTATTCGAATCTCTATGCTCATCGAGACGGTTCCACCCAAGCTGGAAAGTCCGGCAAGCCTGGCTGCCAAGGACGGGATCAGGCCATTGAAGCGGGTTGTGTACTTCCACCCACAGTTTGCGAAAGACGCAAAAAGCAAGAGCAACTCGTCCAGACATCCATGAACTCTTTTGTTCAGAAGGTAAACAAATTTTCCAACCCAGTCTTGAATCAGATGGTTGGATTGTGGGCTGTCTCTACATCCCAACCTTGGTTGCGAATCGAAGACAAGGCCTTGCGCGCCTGTTTCCGATATGCCAATCCTCACGCTCAGCTTTTTGGCCGCACCTGGCTTGCCAACTTCGCTCACCGGGTGTACCTTGGTCAGCGAGAGACGGTCATATCTGACCTAAAGGTGAGTTTCTTGGCATTTGTTATCATTCAAATCATTTGTTTAATTTTGTTTTAATTGTTCATAATGTTCTCTTTCAATATCAATGTCAGGCCCTTGACAGCAAATATGGCCTAATCTTGGACGCTTGGACATCCCCTCGTAATCGATACGGTTTCATATCAGCATCTGTTACCTACATCAACAGCGAGTGGAAATTTGTTAGCAGGCATCTCTCGATGAAGATGATTGCTTGGCACCACAAAGGCGAGTGGTTAGCCGAGCCGTTGATCAATGTTCTTGTGAAACATGATCTATACTCTAAGATAAGTTTTTTCTTAGTTTTCTTTCATTTCCGGATCTGAACCAAGTATCTAATGTATTTTTAAAATAACACATGGTTTCCCAGACACACGACTCAGGAAGTAACAACGATACGTGCGCTCGTGCAATGCAAGCTCGACTCAAGAAAGTGGCTGAAGAAAACTATGAAGAATTCACTTTTGATGAAAGTACGGATAGAGTGCGATGTGCAGGGCATAAGATTGCTTTGACTGTTAACGGCGGACTACAGGCTCTAGGTATTGAAGCTCCTCCACCGCCGCTTGTCAAGTCCACAATCCTCGGCAACTTTCCACTCGACGAGCACACTTTGGCCACCATTCCGGAAGAAGAAGAAGATGGTGAAGAGTCTTCAAAGTCTCAACAAACCCCTTTGAATAACCAGGACAACTCGGATTACAAAGACGAGGATACTGATCTTAGCAACTTACCAGGAAAGGAAGTCAGCAATGAATGGTATCAAGTCATTGATGGTCCATTCGATCCTCCACCTGCAGTCGAAGTTGAACAACCTGCAACTAATCGCAACGAGGCAAATGAAGTCCATGCACTGACTCTCAAAGTAAGTCGTTTTCTGGTGTTGTGTCCTATTAACCGTCCAAACTTCTGCTGATCAATATCTCTCATATGTGAGGGTAGGGTATTCTTTAGAGTACTCTAGGCTCACTATGGGAAGGGTAGTTAGGTTCCTTTTATTTAAAATAGTTGTATTTCAAATATAATTTTGTAAATACAATTTGAAATAAAAATGAAAGGAAGAAAGGAAATGAGACTGACAGTCTGTTTGGATAAATCCAGACAGACTACAGTTAAATGACTCCTTAGAAGGAGGTTTTGAAATACAATAATATAAGGCTGGATCCAAGGCCCTCCCTTAATCTTCAAGGTAACAGATCAAAGAGTGATATGTAGGTCACTAGCCTGGTTATTTATAGTCACCAACTGGTAGTTATTCAGAAGGTCACTAACCTGTGAGTTGTTGTAGGTCACTAACCTGCAGTTGTTCAAAAGGTCACTAACCTGAGAGTTGATAAAGGTTACTAACCTGAGAGTTGATAAAGGTTACTAACCTGCAGTTGTTCAAAAGGTGACTAACCTGGAGTTCTTTGAGAGGTTACTAACCTGAAAAGTTCTACTTGGGGAAAGTAGAGGATCCAAAGGATGAAGAATGAAATTACTTTATCTTTTAGGCAGGAATCTGCTTTAAAGAGATGAAGTGAATCACTAGTCTTATAAGTATAAGACTTTTGATTATGTACTTCAAAGGAACTTTAAAGGTTCTTTAAAAGATATGTGTAATAAAATGCTTGGGGGAAAGTTCTTGAAGGCTGAGAGAGGAGGGGTTTATATACTCTCCTCTCCAAACCTAATTGTAGTGATATTTGATTGTATCATTACTGTGGTTTAGGGTTTGATGATTATTATTAATTATTATTATTATTAGTATTACATAATTACATATATGTGTCATGTAATTTATGTAGTATAAGCATTTTAACTCTTGACACTGAGTTATGAGGTGTAATTGGTGTTTTATTACATGTTACATATGTTTTTAAATGTATATGTATATGTAATTGGTGTTTGTATATGTTTTATTATATGTTACATATGTTTTATAAGCTGTATGTACATGTAATTAGGTTTATAAGTGAAAGTTCTATATTATAAGTTAGTTTTGGGTACATGTATATGTACCCAGGGCTGACATCATACATAGCTCGACGACATTGCTCGCAAAATTGGTGGTTCTTCTCGGATGTTGCAGGTCTTTGATGCTACTTGTAAAAGCATGGATGTGAAGTTTCCTCGACCGATTCCTGGGTATGGAATTCGATGGAATATCAAAGTTCAATGTTGGGAAAGATTGTACAACGCTCGTGAGGTACGTATTTCCTTTCATATATTTTAATATATCTACATCATATGCTTACAAATCACTTATAACCATCTTAGGTAATTGACACTATGCTTAAAGACAATCAGAAGGAGCCTGCGAAAGGCAAAAATCGCAAGCAAAGCAATCCAAGCTTGGAACCTAGCGATCCTGATGAAAGTCGACCCCGTGGCATTTTCAACAAAGCTTACATTACCCCCGACCAATGGAAGCAGGTCAGCAAGCTTATCAAGATACTGCGAGTGAGTCATCTACTTACCTCCTCAGCCTCTTTTGACCCAAAGTTTCTAACCAACCCCTTTCTTTCCCATACAGGAATTCGAAACACTCACCAAGGTCTTTGAGGCGAATGCTCCTACAGGCTCTCTTGTCATTCGGGAGTATGTGAAACTCAAGAGATCGCTCCAAAATAAAATCGATTCATGTACTTCACGAAGCGACCCTCTCTTCCCCATGTATCACGCCATGCTTGTACGAATCAAATCTTATTTAGATGAAGCACTCAAATCCGATGTTCTGGTTTTAGCCACCATCCTCCATCCCAGCTGGCGAGCCGATTATTTTCAATTTGCATTTGGGGAATACTCTAGTGAATTTGAGACGGCAAAAACCTTGATTGCAACAGCTTTCGACACTCGAAAAGCAAAACTTGAAGCTGAAGTGGGAAAGAAGAACAACAACCCCAATCAAGATTCTGATGGTGAGGACGATGATGATGACGGTTTCCGTGCGCATAGAAAGAAGTTTCAACCACAAATTGAAAACGAGCTGGCAAATTACTTGGATCGAGTTGATGAGCCTTCCAAACAAGTGGAAAAAGATCCAAATCTTGCTCTTGAATGGTGGAAGGTATCATTTCTGCGTTTTATACATTATCATCCTTGATTTAACTGATAATTGATTGTTTTGTGCTCTTATCTAGGTCAATGCAGCAAAATATCCTGTCTTATCCTCTCTCGCCAAAGATTACTTGGCAATATGTGGGGCCTCCTGCGCAGTAGAAAGGACATTCTCTGCGGCTGCAGATGTATGCTGCCGTGATCGTGGCGCTTTGAAACCGCCAACAGTTGAGCGTTCAGTTGGAAGCCGTATGTGGTCTAAAGATGGGATTACTATAGCAGGTGAAGATTTTGAGGAATGCCAAAGATGTATGGCAGATTGTATGGCCTTGGACATGGAAAACAGAAAACGCAAGGGTTAACAAATTGAAATTTCTTCTTTTTTATTATTTTTTTATTATTTTTTACTTTGTTGTCTTCTTTTCACTATGATACAAGATAAGAAATAAGGTTGTGATAGCTGCAATACACAATATCCCTGCTCTGGCAATTTTTTTCACATTTTTTTGTGTTTTTTTGTCCAAGAGTCGCGATACTGCGATACAGTATTGGTATCGTAACTGCTCTGGAGTTACGTTACTGGGGCCTTGGGTGACATAGTATCGTCACCGCGATACTTTACCCAGTATCGTATCGTACTCACAGGTACGGTACTGAGGATCGGATTCCCCAGTATTGTAAATCCGTTACTTTACTGAGTATCGTCAATATGATACCAGTATTGTAATTGTGGCAGCGTTGATAGTACTATGGTAGTCATACTGATTGTACTATAGGACTATAGTACTATCAGTCTTAGTACAGCCGCCTCTCAGAAAACCAATACACGTCAAAACCAATACTCTTGCAAAACTGATAGTTTTTTGTGCAAATAAATTTTATTTGCGGTAAATTTTGTCGAAAAACCAATAAACTCGTCATATCCAGTAACCAATACTGTTTTTCTGAGTTCCCAAGTGTAAAATTAGTTAAAAACCAATAATTTATGTGACTTGTGGGTACAGATTTGTTTGGATTTTTTTGTTCATACTACATGTTTCATTGCACAACTTCACCTTGCATCAATCCTTGTTGACACAAGTAGAGGGTGGTGGATTCAATCAAAGAGATTTGTAATGTTGCTCAGGCACCATAGAGCTACATTTCTTTGTCATAACCAATAATTTGAGTGCAGATTGTTTTCTATTGGTTTTGACAGAGATTTGACAAAACAGATACTTGGTCAAAACCAATAGCTTTTGTTCCAAATGATTGGGTATTGCTTTTCACAGAGGCGACTGTATGGTACTATAGTACTATAGTACTATCAGTTCAAGTACTATAGTACGGTATTAATATAGTACTATCTATAGTACTGTAGTACTGTCAGTTTGAGTACTATAGTACGGTGGTAATATAGTACTATCAGTATTAGTACTATCAGTACCATTAGTACCATCAGGGCCCTGGAGAGCTTGTATTGAGGCACACAATATAAAAAAAATCTTACACTACATATCCTTCACAAGAGTTTGAACTCATGAGAACTTGATACAGATCCAGAAAACATAAATAGGAGCTCTCAGGGGTCCTTTCCGATGGTACTATCAGTACCATCAGTACCCATTAGTACGTATGCAATAAATTCAATATATTCAATACATGAAATCAATGCAATACAATCAGAGCACTCAAATTGGGATACTTTGTTGCTTTCATCATAAAAACATTTGCTGGATCTCATAAATTTGACAGTAAATTTTACAGAATCCAGTGAGGTGCTTTGAGATCTTAAGCTATAGGTTCTTCACATAATCACAAACATGTAAAAATCTGTTGCTTGACTCATTTGATGTTTTATGAATTTGGCATACTTTGAAGCTTTAAGCTTGACCCCTCTTACTACATCCAATATATACAATATATACAATATACCCAATACATACACTACATACACTACATACAATACATACAATACATACAATACATACAATACATACAATACATACAATATATACAATATATACAATATATACACTATATGCAATTACAGTACTCAAAGCAACTATATTTATGTAACATAGTTGCCATATATAGTTTTTTTGGCGGGGAATATACTTCATACTTTGTCTGTTTGTTTCCCCGCCAAAAAAACCTATATACAACAACTATGTACGTGGACATGTAGCTTCAAGTACTGCAAATATATACAATATATGCAACATATACAAAGGGATCCCATATATGAAGTATATGAAGTATATTTAATATATTTAGTGTAAACAGTGTATAAACTCATGGTACTCAAAGCTGTGTATACTTTCCTGTGTATAGTTTTTTGTTTTGTTTTTTTTGCAGCTAGACATGACCCAGAAAAAGTATGTCTTTTGTTTGAAGCTCAACAATATGTACTTCTAACAATGCTGCCACAAATATGATACTGGTCTCTTATTGACAATACTCAGTAAAGTAACGGGCATACAATACTAGAGAATCTGAGCCTCATTGGCATAGTTTTACCCACAATATGATACTCAGTAAAGTATTGCAATGGCAATACTTGCCGCCCATTACCTAGTACTGTATCTTGTCACAATAACAATCAGATACTGATACTGTATCATAGTATTGCACTCCCAGACACAAAAACAATAGAGATTGTGAACTTGATACTTCCCTGGGCCCATTCCGGTATCATACTTGGGGGCAATACAATACTCAGTAAAGTAACACTATATGTACAAGATACTGCCAGGAGGATTGGGCAGTAACGTATTGTTGCTGCAATACTGATATTGACATTACAATACCCAAATAAAACTACAATACCGCTACCATACCGATACTGGTAAAGTAATTGTGGCAGTGTTGCTTCTAAGCCAGAAACATAGATTTCCTGGTTGTGTATAGTTGTGCAGGCAGAAAAAAACTATGTACAACAAAGTATACACAGCTTTCAGTACCTCAAATATAAATACAACATACAATATATACAATAAGGGTACTCAAAGTAAAGTATGTAGCACTACATACTTTTTGCTACATACTTTTTTGGCGGGGACAAAGAAAAAAATATACTTTTGGCCTTGTCTTCCCCGCCAAAAAAAGTATATAGCAACAAGTACATACACATACATACTTACTTTGAGTACCCTTAATAAATACAATATCCCATATATACAGTATTATACAGTGTATACACCATATATAATATGTATATACAACATATACAACATATACAACATATACAATACATACAATACATACAATATACAATATATACAATGTATGCAATATATAGCACCTCACTAATTTGTATATATTGTATATATTATATGTATTTTATGTACTGTATGTATTGTGTGTATTGGGTATATTGGATATATTGGATGTAGTAAGAGGGGTCAGCTTCAACACTTTTGAGTTTCACACTTGTGGATCAGGTAAACTTTATAGTTTTTTGAGCTGTAAAAAGTGTGCCTAATTCATAAAAGATCAAATGAGTCAAGTAACAGATTTTTACATGTTTGTGATTATTTGAAGAACCTATAGCTTAAGCTACAGCTATAGGAATTGGTACTCTCAAAAGCATTTTCTGGATCTCATAAATTTGACAGTGAATTTTACAGAATCCAGTGAGGTGCTTTATGACAAAAGTATCCAAAAATCTCAATTTTAGCACTCTTATTGTATTGCATTTATTGTATGTATTGAATATATTGCATATATTGCATTTATTGTATGTATTGTATGTATTGTATGTATTGTATGTATTGTATGTATTGTATGTATTGTATGTATTGTATGTATTGAATGCATTGTATACATGGTATACATTGTATACATTGTGTATGTATTGTATGTATTGTATGTATTTATGGTACTCAAAGCTATATATGTACACGTGTATATTTGCTGTATCCTTTTTTTTGACAGGTAAAAACAAAAATGTACTTTTGAAAGTATTTTCCTTGCCAAAAACAAACTATATACGGCAACTACATACATAGAAATAGTTGCTTTGAGTACCGTAATTGTATATGTTGTATGTATCACCCCCTTTGGTGACAAAAGTTGCATGAAGTTACATATGCAACTTTTGCATCACAGTGAGAAAGTTTCTCTCCATGTTGGTATGTATATCAAAACTTCCTTATGTGAAGACATTCACTAAACTTGTCAAAGGTCACATTTATACAATTGCTAAACAGTTTAACTGTGTGTTTGCCATTTGATAAAATCAATCTATGATTTATTCAAGTTTGTAAGTCATCATTGATGTGTAAATCAAGTACAAAGAACTTGATTCATCCCATTTTACCTTTGTCTCCCTCATCTTTGTTTCCATTGACACCATATTGAGTTCCAATTTTTGATTGTTTATACGGGATAAGGCAGAAGTTCACCAGATTTGCTTATAAACCATTCAATCCATTGATATTGATCATAATCAAGTTACTTTAAAAGCAATTTTTCATGGTTTTTATTCTCTATCAACTACTTGTCATACTCATCCTCAATCATCAAACAGTCAAATTAAGTGTCTCATTCCAAGACTTTTCATTCCTGCTTCATATTTAGTAATCATCTTTGGACTTAGGAGAGCTTTTGGTCATGCTCCTGAACAACTTGTTATAACTCAATGCAGTGAAGGTTGTTTACCAAAATGGGGAAAAAAGATTTAGCTCAATGTTGGGCTACTAGTAGCTACTAGTCTCACAAACACATTTAGTGATCACCCTAAAAAAATCAAATCAGTTCATTTGATCAATAGGAGTACTTCAAGCTTGATACCAAGTATTCAATTCAAAACAATGAGGTTTTGATTCAAAAGCTTCCAAGTCAAAAGAATAAGAATTATGATAGGTGTAATTCAAATGATTAATGTCTTGAGGGATGATATTGAAGAGATCTCTGACTTACTTGTCTCAATATTTTCAAGAGACAAGGGAAAGTTGATGTACAAAAATTCACGTGAAATTGAACTATAAATGAGGTATATGTGTGTATTGTGAGTCAGCCATCATTATCTTTACCATTAAACAAACTCAAAGTAAAATAACCTTCATACAATCCATCAAAACTTTGGTGCCATTTTTCAAGATTTACAGTTTTCAACAAAAGTCAGTCAGATCAAATTCTACAAAAGAGAAAGAGAACTCCTGTGAGATTCTTTTTATGTGGCATATTTACAATAGAAATCTCAATTGATGATAAGATGTTCATTTCATTTTGCCAAAAATTCTTTTGAATATCAGAATCCAAGGGAAAACAATGATGACCTTTATAATTTAGGAAAGAAATGACAATATATAAAATGCTTAAGTATACATAAATATCTTCAAGAATAAAAACCAAAAAATTGGTACAAAATCCACAATATAAAACTTGTTCAAGAATGATTCCTGTCCAAGAGATGATCTAATTCCAACCCAAATACACATCCAAAGTTTTTCAATGTTAGCACATTTTTGTCCAACAGATGATTCTCCATCACCTTTTCCTCTCCCTAATTCTTCTTCCTTTCTGTGAATTTTTTCCTTCAAGATTATCAAGTATTGGGGATGAAGATGAAGATCAGGGTTTACTAGGTTATATACATGATTTAACTAATTTTTGATGTTCTTCCATGTTATATTCTGCAAGTATCAAACACTGCGTCCGCCAGAGCCGTTCTCGACGTCGAGATGGTCATAAACTACAAAGGGGCCCTTTGTAGTCGGCAACGTTCTTGACGTCGAGAACGACTCTGGCGGATGCAGTGAAAGGATACCTCTTCTCTATATCAATATCCATAACCCCAACTCCCTTTTGTACGCGTAGATTAAAAAATCCCAATCAGAACCCTTTTGCACATATCAGCGAGATCATTGCTGAGGGTAAGTACAGCCATACACTCGCTTACTACTGCAGTGTCATAGCCTTTCTTGAGCACTCGACCCTGCTCTGCGGGGCCTTACCTATTGTGATTTGTCTCAAGAGTCGATCATTGTTATCAACAACACAGTGCCTGATAAAAATGAAGATATGAATATAGTCAATCTCAGATCTATCTAAAGCTTGACTTAAAAGGACTCACCAATGATTTTTTCAGGATCGAGCAAACTTAGAGTGTTCTTCTTCAGTTAGCTCTTCAGGTGTATTCGAGGTATTGATTCCCAACTTGCCAATCATCTCAGCATGATTGGCGCTGATCTCTTTGACCTTGATTGCAAGGCACAATTGATTGAAAAGAGCTGTATCTGATTGAGTTGACTTGTGAAAGTGCCGTGTATATTGGCAATTGGTTTTGGTGTTTTGCAATCTGCTCTCGAAGCTGTTGATGTAAGAAGATCATGGTAAGTGTTCGGTGATGTTTCTATGATAACAGTCAAATACCCTCACTTAGCAGCATGAGTGCCATTGATGATATTGTTAAGATTGGTAGTCTTATCCGTTTCAAGTGTTCTTGGTCAATTGGTTAATGATCTTGAGCAGGGTAAAGGGTATGAATGGTAAAGATAAGATTGAGTTGTATGTGTTGAATTCATTTGTTTGTAGTTTGATGAAAGCTCGGCAAGATTGGTAATTGAAGTTTGGTAATTGATCGAGAGGTTTGGTTACTTCAATTTGCTGTGAGTCGTAACAGATATCGATGAATTTTAGAAAAATGAGAATGATAGGTTCAGAGCAAGATTATCCTGGTTTGGTGAGGTATCTTGTTGAGTCGGTGGAGAGATGGATTGGGTCGCATTGGATCTATAAAACCTCGGTTAAAAAGGGCATTGAGTCAGTTGGAACTGTTGCTTCCGAGGTAATGACTAGGGAATTCGACTAAATATCAAATATCCTTACCTCCAGAGCTTGGAAATTGAAATCCTTGGTCAGTTTATGACTTGGAGAGGTTCATTCGGATGAGGCAATTGTGTCGGTATTAGGTCACTGAATAGTCAGTTAGATTCAGTCAGAGGATATATCGGCTTGGGATAGCCTCGGTTAATGGTCGGATGATTAAGTTGGTTAGATTTTGATCGGATGCATCAAATCGGTGGTGTCTTGGTTGATATAAGTCGGTAGATACTCGGATACGAAATCCAAGGAGTCCTCGGATTTTAGTATCCGAGTCAAAATTGTTGGCAGTGCCTGAGCCCCTCGCGGGCCATTTTGGAGTCAAGGTCCAGCCGTGCCTGGAATTGACCCAACTCACGCTCCTGCTGGAGGTTAGACACCTTGGTCTGCTCAAGATGTTGTTTGAGTGCTTGTGAGGTGAGTTCATTGGCCTTTTCAGCTGCTTGGCTGCTTTTGAGGGTCACATTGACCATATCACAGTGTCATTTTACTACTCACTGGCAGGCCAGTGAGTACGTCCAGCTCAATCCAATCTCGATCCAATCTCAAATCCATGTCAGTTCAATATCAATCCAATCTCAATGTTTGGCCTAGAGTAGCAGACAAACAACCTTCCAGAATGAACTGGAATAAAGTTTGGTTGCATTTCCACACATGGAGGTGTCAGAATGTCTGGAAGGTTTGAGAGATTATGCAGCCCATGCATATCCCCCACTCAATACCGCAATTGCTCCACAATTTTTTGCAATTGTGGAGCAATTGTGTAGCAATTTTTGGCTGCGCAATGGCCCCGCTATATGTAGCGGAGCCTGCGCTCCGCACTAAGAGGGCTGCAAATTCACATAGCGGAGTGAGCGCTCCGCAACGGGCCAGGTCCAGGGCTTCTCCGCTATATAGCACAGAAATACCCTATGCCCAGGCGGCTGGGGTACACCTTCCTTTTACCTTCTCAATATTTCGTCAGACTCACAATTCACTACTTTACCTAATAGTTTTCAACTACAATCAAGTACTTTACGTAATCTATTCATTCACCCCATTTCACTACACTCCATGGTCCATTACGACAGAACCAGAATGGACAAGTTCAACTACGCTAGAACCAACACTTGGGAGACTCTTCGAAAGGTGGTTGACAACTGTCTGACAATCTTTCCTATGCTCACAGTCACCTGTGGTCCTAATCGATTTCAAATCATCATAAAGTACGTCCTTATTGGGTTTGAATTCTCTAACTTCGCTGATCTGAAGTAAAGTAACCATCTTATCTGAACTACATCGCCATGGTTTCTTCCAAAAACTCGTCGCAATCACAATCACAATCACATAGCTCTACTTTGCTTCAAGTTCTGGGTCAGAAATTAACTGTCCCTTCCAGAAACCTGCAACCACCCAGCCCTGCTCGCCTCCAAGCAGGGTTTGTGATTCCCCCAAAGGATTCCCGTACCACTGTTTCTCAATCACCGACACCTAGTGAGAATGGTTCACCCAGATCCAAGATTGTTCCTAGTCAGACTGCATCTCCTCAACCTCGGGAGCATCGGACAATCCTATATCTTCTGATAATGATCACATGATAATTATCAGCTGATAATACATGACAATACTGTGTTTGTCTACAAACATAACAGTATTTCCGTAGTGACCCGAGCCTGATTATGCTGCGCACGGGGCTCGCTAGCGCTGTGCTACCCTCCATTCAATACCTCCTTCAACCCATAGCCCTCCTACCTTTGCCACACAACTTGTCCGTTGCCCTCCCTTTTTTAATTCGCTCAATGTTCAAACAAATGCAACAAACCCACAAGTTCTCATTCAAATCAAAACATTTTGACTCAAGCATCACATCAGACGATCACAGACAAATTAGAAGACAAACGAGCAAAGTTAATCAATTGCCATACAATTCTCGCATTACGTGGTTCAATTATCTATTCCAAGATAGGAAGACCAGCACTCTCTTGTCATTTGGCTTCCATGTGACGGTTAAATTTCCTCAAACATAATTGGATTCATGAAAAACTTGAAGACAAATTTGAGCAATCAATCTTTCCTTGCATCGATAATCTTAGGTACCAAAAAACAATCAACTCTCATATCCTCTTGCTTTGATATATACATCTATGTACCTTCATTTTGAAAGATTATACAGGCCTACTTATGTATTCATTTTTAAATCACCTACTTCGATTTCTGATCTATCTCATCAATCATCATCAAACTATCATTCAAACCAATTTGTATTATTGATCAGACTTTATAATTTACTGATTTCAAATGATTCAAACCAATTGATTAATCGATTTGCTGACATTGTTGTAAAAATTGTGAATATATCAGCTTTATCAAACATTAATCCAAACTTGAGGATCCCAAGAAAGATCCTCCAAGAATTTCAAAAATCCACCAGCACCAAATGTATGAGAATATAACCAGATATAGTCTATTCTTTTTGATGAGAAGGTTTAAGGTTTACTCGATCATGGATTTGTGACTCAGCTGCCAAGTATGTTGTCTTTCTTTGTCTTTCTTGTTTGATTTTGACAAAAGTCAATCATGTTCAATTTGGTTGTCTGCCACATAGCCTTGTTATCTATCTTGCCGCTGTCAGCACTCAGAGCTGGTATACTTGCTTCAGCATGATCATGCAGACCTGCTGCTAACAAAAATGTTTTGATGATGTGTTATTTGCATAAGTATACAGGGTGTATGATATTGATGGCTACGTATACCCATGACATGTGGGCCGCAGGCAATCACGTGGCGGATGTTGTGGTAGACTTGTGATTTAAAAATGGATCGGGTATAAGCATGGCACTAGGATTGTATTATGCCTGTAAAAGAAATTCTTGATTTCTGTCTGATAATTATCAGTGTTCATACGAAAGTCAGATCTACCCTCAACCTTGGCCTTCAGCTCCTGTGAAGACAAAGTCCATTCTCCTCTTGGGCTACTGAGAAGCCTAGTAGAATGAAACGGTCTGGTGCCCCGGTCCCCCGGGGCCCAGGTCAAGTGTGAGCAAAGCGTCACCCAAGGGTACCTCCCTTACACGAAGTCAAGGAGGTACGGGTTTGGGGAAGCGCAGGGCCCCGGCCTGGCCTTGGTTCAGCTGAACCAATCTGGGTTGGTTCTCTGAGACCCGTGGCTAAGTCGGGGTCCTCCATCTCAACCCCCCCTCCCCCCTGTTGAGGATGGGCCTGCTCATGTATGGCGTGCACCGGGAAACCCCCTACTCGGGTGCCTCCTAGAGCGCCTACGAGCCTACCGGGCACGCCCCACTCCCGCTCGACTGGTCTCGGCAGCCTATTCTCAAATTCAATTTATTAAGGTTTTCTTCTTACTCCTTCCTACCATGCGATCGACGGTTCAATACGCCACCTCATGTTTTCAACGTCAACCAGGCTCATGCTGGCTTCTCTCAACTCATGTTTATGTCAGTCTCTCTGGACGGTCTCACTTAAAAACCTTAAACCGTGTTAGTCTCAAGGTCACGTTCGTGTCTCGTTCTCACCTCGAGTTATATCATTTCATTTCACTTCATCAATTTCATCTTCGTCGCCCAATCTTTGTCCTCGATGGCTTCTAAAAACTTCTCCGAGTCCTTTATCTCTTCCTTGGTGTACAGTACTAAGTAACGAAGGTAAGCTAACGATGCCCAACGGCCTTGACGGGCGATTCTTTCCATCTTTCCTCCCAGGTTGAATCTTAGGGATGCGCCTCCCACGCGGAAGGAGTGACCACTCCACGTCGCTGGGCTTGTTCGTCCCCAGACTTTGCTGACGCAGTTCAAGAACCGTTGTTTCGATAGGGGTCGAGGTGAGTCTTTCTCCATGGTCGAGAAAAGTATGCTATCTGGATTCTGATTTGGGTGTCTCTCCATCCAGCGTTTTAGAGTGATAACAGGGTCTAGCACATTCAGTTGCTGTTGGAGGTGTATCACTTGTACCTCTCCCGGCTTCGCCGTTTTTGCTTTGCGGAGGTGTAGCTTTGCGAAGTATGTGCCTTTGATAGATCCGAATTCGACGTGTCTCCGGAGCAGCGCGCCGCTCTCGATGGTGGTTCTTGTCAATTCCCCCAACCGTGCCATTCCCCAGAAGGCTATTAGGGCGATCGTGCAAGTGAGCTGTTCCGTGTCTGAACCGTTATAAGTCTCTCGCATAAGGTTGAAGATCTGTCTTATCATGATCGGTCGTTTCAATGTTACTAATGACTTCTCTTCCTCGCTCCGCTTCGTAGCATTCAACTGGGTTTTTACGACTTCTTGGTCGGCCGTCGGTCGAGATGTATGTCTCACAATGTGCCAAGCCCTGATTCCGTCGAGGTACTTTTTGATGGTCACCGAGTTTAGAGGTCTGTCTGGTCTGTCTCCTAGTTCTTTGCTTGATCCGCTCGCCCACGCGACGAAATCGTATATATCTTTGTCGATGATTCTATTGTCTGCGTTGAAAGATCCTGATGTTTTCTCTTTGAATTCTTTGAATTTCGAAACCCCAGAGTTGTAGCCTGCGAGGGTTGTTTTTGCCCAGCTACCGGATGCGGCATGACGGCCTGCTCTCGATGCGTTTGCTGAGGCGTCGACGAAGTGGCGGGGGAGATCTGGCATACTCTGGTCTGGTTCTGGGTTGGGTGAGGACTCGCCTCATCGCTCTTGCACCACCCGACCATGTAGGTCCTCCGGGATTTGGACAAGTACCATGTTTGAAACACGTTTCTTCGAATCGTAACCCCTCGATAGTCGATCCGCCGCATTATCCTCGGATTTCACCCTTCGCACCTCGATACAAGATTGGTCGTGGATCAACAGATGTTGCAGCTTCCGCCATTCGTTGTTGACCGCCCGATCTCGCGACTTTCCGTTTCTAATGGCGTTCTCTGTTACGGTGTTGTTGGTGAGCATGACAAACCGTCTTCCTCCTACCTCTTTCAGCTCTCTCAACATCAAATAACCTAACCGTGCTGCAACCGTCTTGGCCCACGCAATGCCACGCCGCAGGCCATTGTCAGAAGGTTCATCCCAGTCCGAGCAAAGGCAGAACTTTGCCCATCTCTTTCCTATTATTACGCCTATGCCGTAGGACGTCGAGGCGTCCCCTACCCATCCTACGTTCAGGATCTCGGGTCTAGGAATTACTCGTCTTGGTTGTGCAATTGTGAGTGCCTCTTTCCATTCTTTCAAGTCTTCCAGAACGCACGCCGGTGTTTCTCTTCTAGCTGACCTATGTACCCATTCCGCCATGTGATGGTGGATATCTACGCAATAGGCCCTCATCTGGGGGAGGACCATCGATGTGTGGTCTAATTTTCCTGCCAACCGTTGGACCTCTTTGAAGGTATGTGTCTTTGACAACATGAAGGTTACTATTTCCTCTAGTCGTTCCTGAACTTTTTCGGGTGGTAGCCGGACTGACTTCTCTACGCTGTTCCAAAAAAAACCTAGGTAACATTGCTCTTCCGCGAAGTCTTGTGCCTTCTCTACATTCTCTACGACCCCCATCTTCCGACTTAGCTCTGATTTCTGCGCCAACGTAACTGGAGACCTCGTGTGTTTTTGGCGGACGAACATCATGTCGTCCACCCAACGAAACGCTGCCGCTAAGGGGAAATTTGCCAGCATGACCGCCTTCCAGGCGTCAGCTACCTGGCCGAAGACGCCGCAACCTGCGACCCCTCCGGATGTGATTCGAGTATCAAGAAGAACTTGATCATCGAATGTCCTGATCATCAGGAACCTCCACTGGGCAGGGTCTGTCGGTATTTGCCGATAAGCCTTTGCCCAGTCGTAGATTGCTAACAGTAGCTCTTCTGTTGTCAAACATAGGAATTCCGCTACCACGTGGAAACTATCCCAGGTCGTCTCGAAATCCTCTTTATCTACGCCTTCATTTACGGATACTATTTCTGGGTCATTGCGCGGGAAGGATAGATCGTTGATCGGTCTCGTGGACCCGTTTCCGTTCACAACTGCGCTGATGGGGCTTGTTCGGAAGAAACCGATCTTAGCGTGCACCTCTTTCATCAAAAAAGGGCCTGCCATACGACCTGTGGCAAGTTCCACGGCGAAATTTTCTAGGATTTTCTCTTTGGCAGCCTCGGCAGAGGAGTGGTTTGGGGGTCAGTAATATGGTACATCTGGTATTTCAGCGTGGTGAATACCTTGGTCAAAGCCGTGTCTTAGTCCGTGTAAAATGTGTCTGTGTGAGTCTAGGAGGCCTGCCCGTTCAAGTTCTTCACGCCACACTGGCAGATTCATCTCACATGATGCTCTTGTGGGCCATCTCCTGGGGTCCATCATTGGCGCTCCCATTGGGCTAAGTTTTGTTGGGGATGACCTTAAGAATTGGCAAACAGGACGAACAGGGAGTGGGATTCACGGAAAAGTAAGTCTCATCATCTCACAACCTCATGTGTGGAACTGGGCAAAGGGTAGGGGTGAACTGGGGCATTCCGTTTCCGCGGGGCCATGACCAGACCCCGCCTTCTGGTTTCACTTGAAACGTGGACTTCAATTTCATTTGACTGTTAGCTTACGCGTATCTCCCTTTCCCCCTGCCTTTCCTGCCCCTAGGGCTTCGGCTTCTTGACGGGCTACACTTCCGGTATTTTCCTCTGTCTTCACGATGCGCTCGCCCACGCTCGTAGTCACGTTCCCGACCTCTGTCTCGATCACGGTCTCTATCCCGGTCTCTCTCTTCGTAAGTGTTCCTTCTGCCGCTCTCTTTTGCGCGTCGCGCTGTGGCCTCTCTTCGCTCAGCCTCTGACATTATCTTCCAGCGGGATGAAGGGATCCAGGAGTCATCTCTGGGGCGATCTCGGTCTGACTGGCGATAGGATGAAGTCGATGTGGTTGCCGCTTTCTTTGCTGAGGTGGAGGATGACGTGGTTCAAGCTAAACCGGTGAGAGGATTGAGGTGTGCCAGGGGGCCACCCGACGCGTAGGGGTTTGTCCAGTAGGCCATTTCTTGCAATGAGTATGCGACCAGTTTGGCGTCTTCGAAAATCACCGTTTGTAGAGTACTGAAGTTTCTGATCCGATTATCAACTGTCTCTCTCATCACCCCTTGACGTATACGGACACAGTATCTCAATCCTACCATCCATCCAAATTTCTCCCGGATGCCCATTACCACCTTTCGATGGCCCTCGAAACGCTCGGCTAGTGTTTGCCAACCCGCCTCCGCCACGTACTTAATGAAGAGATCCATACAATCGATCCAATCCTCAAACTGCATCGTCAGTTCCTCAGGAGGAGGGTTTCCGCCGTAAACTCGTAGGGACGCACTGCCCTCTTCAATACGCGATTCCGAGGGTGCTTTCCTACGGCTCCATTCGGTGTGGTCGTCCGCGAGGAAGTATCGATTGAATGTTGTCAAAGGGATGTACGACCTGAAGGTCTTCAACCATTGGGTGAGTACTGGGGAGAGCTGTGTCAAACTCTTCTCCATCTCTTCTGTTGTATCTGCGACTAACAGTCTCCCGTTTTCTACGACGTCGCCGTTTCTCAGGACTAGACGCCCTTTCTTTGTGGCTAGCAGCACTTTGACCATCTCGGCCTCTTCCTCGGCAGATAACCCGTTCGTGTTTTCGGGTGGTGGTCTCGCTGCTTGGGTGACTTCGCCGCGGCTTTGAAATGGCTCTTGCCTCTGGGTACATCTTGGTGGAGGTGCCTCCCTTGTAGGTGACGGAGTCCTGCGAGGTGGAGGTGCCTGGTCTGGTGAAGGAGGTGAGGGGAACCGGCTTCGTGGAAGTGAGAAATGGTGGTTCCTTGGGGGGGACAAGCCATGAGGGGGTGCTAAGGACCTCGTCGTTGGTCTTTGCCTCGGTTGGGTGTCTTCTTCCAATTGGTGAGTTGGTTGATGCCAGCTCGGCTCCTGTGGAAAGCGCTGCGCTAATGGTAGGCTACTCCTCGTGTCTGGGCTGGGCTCTTCCGCAATCAAGGTGTACGGGCGGGCGTTGGGTAAACCGCTTCTACTTGCGAGTGGGGTTTCGTGTCTTAGGCCGCTACCGCTTGCTTGTGGCGCTGCGTCGATGTCCTTCGGCCCGGAGTTTGAGCCCAAGAGATAGTTGAGTAAGGCATTTCCTTCTGCAAAACGGTGATCGGCGAAAAGCTGTGCAACCAATTCATTTGGGTTTTCTAACGGAACTGTTCATGATTTAAACACATTCCTCCATCAGTCTCTTGTTTGTCGACACGTGTCTAGGATCGATTTCCACCCCACCCCTCGCCACCCTATCTCTCTAGGTTCTGTGGCTCCTGAGGATCAGTTTCGGTACCCAGCAACCCTATATCTAGGTTCTGTGGGTTCAAGGGATCACTGTTGGCATCCGTCTTCTGGTGGCTCATGGATCTCTGCCTTGCCCCCCCCGTCGGGAATCATGGCTATCTGCCTCCCGCCCGGGTTCTGGGACTTCCAGTTTTGGGTTCGAGGGTTGAGACGTGGATATTTGGGTGTGGGGGTGGGGAGGTATTGTACGTTTCTCTGCAGAAATTTAATCTTACCTGATCCTTTCCGATAAGCTGACTGGTCTTCGTCGCCAGAAGGGGTTGGGCTAGTGTGGCTGTGTGCCTTGGCCTTTCCCTTCTCGACTGAGGGTCTCCAAGAGATACGGTCGTCGTCGTCGGAGTCGATGGGTGGGACTAAGAGTAGCTGCGCCCCAGTTGGCTTGTCTTGGATTCCCTCAAGAGCTAAGCCGTCTAGGTCTTCCTCTTCTCGTGTGTTCTCTACGTTTTCGCTGTCGACTTGTTCGCTGATTTGGGCTAGCGACTGGCGAGCATTTGTTGATCGGCGAGGGGTGGCAAGAGGAGGGCCTGGAGGTAAACTGAGGGCCACTGATCTAGCTCTGGTCCAGGCTGGAGGTGGTGTTCTCTCTGCCGTGCCCGCTGGGCCTGTGGATTGTGATTGGCGAAAGTTTGATGCCACTGGTTGTTCCCTCGTCTCCGTATAAGCGATCACTCTCTCTGTCGCTTCCGTCACTGCTTTGTCCATTTCTTGCTGGTTGTTTACTTCCATCTCTAAGGCCTGATTTATCAAAACTTATCTCACCGATGAATTGTGAGATTGTGGAAAACTTGAAATGTCAGATCAATTGTGATCACAGTGAAAGGTGTCGAGGGAAGGTGAAGTGGTGTCGCACGTATAGTCTTGGCTAAGAGATTTGAAAATCTCTTTGCCGTGCGAGCCTTTCACCGCCTCACCTTTCACAGGTCGCCCCAAGATTTCATGGACGTTTGAACCACCTGTGTTATGGTGGTTCGGATCATCCAAAACTTGAGCGCCAGCAAAAGGACAACCAAAGGGAAAGCTCACTGCAAAAGGCAAAGTCAGTCGTTTAATTAGGCTACGTTTGGCTGGGGTTAATTAATTTAATGTGCCTTAAAGTCAAGTGCATTTTGTTGCCACAAAATGCGTTAATTTTATTTTTCTCCTTTTTTGAATTTTTGTAACTAATGTACCTTATAATGCAATTCATGTTTGGCTGAAGTTGATAAGATTTGATCAACTTCAATCATCATTACCTTTCTTGACCACCATTTCAAACTTAACTCCTTCATCTCAAAAACCATGTCAGACTCTGACTTCTCATCTGACAAAGATCAATGGACCTCCTCGTCCTCGTCATCGTCATCGTCAGCTTCCTCAGACAGCAATGAAGAACTGATGGAGCTCCTCATCGGTGCTGCTCGTGATCGTATTGAACTAGCAAATCGCCCCAAAATTCCGTGTCGGACGTCGGCACATACAGGCGCTTTGTATGTGTGTGAGGTTCACGAAGGGAGCCCAGTATGCTTCCGAGAATTATGCCGAATGAACAAAGTGGCATTTAATGGCCTAGTGAGACATCTTCAAGGAGACCTCGAGGATACCAAACATGTCACCATCATGGAACAAGTGATGATATTTCTTTTTGTGGTTGGAAATGCTGGGTCAAACGCTCTCGCCTCCAAGAGGTTTCAACATTCTGGAGAAACAATCTCACAATATTACAATAAGGTCCTCTTGGCTCTTGAGAATCTAGAATCTCGATTGATCATCCAGCCGAATCCAGGAGCTCCAATTCCACAATCTATCAGTAGCACTCCAGTCCTTTATCCCTGGTTTCAAGGATGTGTTGGAGCTATTGACGGAACCCATATTCAGGCAATTGTTCCAGAGGCCGACCAGGCTCCTTATCGTAATCACAAAGGCACCTTCAGCCAAAACGTGCTGGCAGCTTGCGACTTTGATGGAAGCTTTACCTTCATCCTTGCAGGATTTGAAGGCAGAGCACATGATAGCCGGGTTCTTCAGGTAGCCCGTCAAGACGGACGCTTCCTAGTTCCACCAGGTACGTCAATTTTCTTGAAGAACTCTTTGTCAGAAACTTTCTAACAAAAATTTACATATATAGGTAGATACTACCTTGCCAATTCTGGATTTTCCAACCAAGAAGGCTTCTTGGCTCCTTACCGAGGTGTCCGCTATCACCTCAAGCAGTGGAGCTTGGGTAATTGGCGCCCTCAAGACTACAAAGAACTCTTTAATTTACGACATTCAGGTATGCGTAACGTTGTGGTGATCTATTTATGATATCAAGCAAGAAAATTAATCATCTTTAATTTACCAATTTATTAGCAAACTTCAATATAGCAGAGAATTCGAAATTCAGGTTTTCAGATCAATTGAAGCTCTTAGAGGCTTATGTATACTTATTAGCTTATTATTATGTCATATTATTTCAAAATTATTATTAAGATCAACATAGTTTACTTACAAAGTTATTACAAAGAGACAGAAAAAGAAAAGATAAGAAAAATTCGAAAATATAGGTGTAAAAGTTGGAAAATGGTTTTTAGCTTATTTATAATTAAGTTATGGGTTTTATGAGGTTAGAATATGAAAGAACAACAGTTTATTATACAGGAACAATTTTAATATTCAAGGTTGATAAGGGGAAACAAGAGTTATTAGGGAAAAGGCACTTTTTCGAAGTTGGTAAACAAGAGGTACACGTGTAGTTTAGTTGTGTAATGGTGGTAGTGATGGAATTTAAGGTTGCCAAGAGGATTTTCCGGGATTTTTAAGGTTATAGAAGATGATGTCATATTACATGAGCAAGAAAAAGAGAGTAGCAGCTGTGAAAAGTGAAGAAAATAGGTGAAAGTCGTCGAAAATGGAGGTTTTCAGCTAATTACATATGTTAAATGACGTCAGATAAAGTTGGTAGATAGCTCATTCAACGCAGAAGAGTGGATTACATAATGCACAACCTTTAAATCATTAGTAACGGAGGTGTATGTAAAAAGTTATAAGGGAAATAAGAAATTGGTGTGAATCTCGAATTTACAGTCACAAGTCACATGTAACACCAAAAACCTTAACTTCACAACTCAATATCTTACTCATAACTCATCAGAAGTAGGTCATGTAGGTGTCAGAAATGATCAGTAACACGTGGGCTACAAGATGCACTTTAGTAATCAAACATTGGAGCACATCCGAAAAAATTCGTAATCTCAAAAATTGGGTTTCAGCTAGTTTACAAGGAAAAAATCACCTGTATTCATCATAAGAAGTGCTGTACATCATATTATTGCGTCATTGATCACTTTTGGCTGTGAAAATTACATCATACATTAGTAACAAGATCATTACATTGCGTCATTACATGGTTTTTAGGGTTATTTAGGCGGATTTGATTGGTTTTTGAAGCTGTTGACTGTTGTAAAAGTTGTTACATGTGGATATAAGTACTCCTTGATGATTTTAGGATTGTAGCGCCCTTTTCTGCATCTTATACCTTTGTTGTAGTGTTATAAATCATCATTTATTTACTATATTTGTACTAAGATCACTTAAATCCGCCCCTTCAAAGCAAGGAGAAATTTATTTACGTGTGTTAAAGACTACAAGTCTAATTGGGAATAATACTTACAACAGTATTGCTAGTAATAAACATAGTGTGTGACTTTTTTGCGCTTAAAATCTGGGAATAATACTTAACAACAGTATTGCTTTATTTTCTCTGGTGCTTTATCTATTTCTCTGTTATCACAAAGTGGTCAGCAAGTGCCCTTGTGCTGATTTCTTTGAAGAAGGCAGTCTTTAGGCAACTTCTACTATATTACACGTAGTAGATTATCCCTTCTTAGGTGTTGTAAAGCTCTTGTTGAGCTTTAAATACTACAACGTGATTGAGCGTGTTTTCGGAGTCTTGAAGATTCAATTCAACACCCTGGTACACATGCAAAGGTTTCCTGTCCCAAGACAAGGGGCACTGGTTGTGGCTTTAGCAGTACTTCACAACATCATCAGGCAAAGCGGTGAAGACTTTTTTTTTGAAGAGTTTGATCGACAAGAAAGAGAACGTCAACTTACCTGGGACAAGGCTCAAGTGGTGGCTTACTGTGCACCAACAGCTGTGAGAGGGCCAATGCTAGTGAAGATCATGATACTTTAGCTATGGCCATGTGGCTTGATTACCTATTGCATCCTCATCGTGTTTAGGGAAACTTGTATAGTTTATTCACTAAAACTCATAGTTTGTATTTGAAAAGAGAGATAAAATGTATCATATATACTAATGTTTGTATCACAAGAACTTTTGTAACACAGTATTTTAATAAAGATAACTTTTGATCACAACAACTTTTGACTATTGAAAGCAATAACTTTTGAAAACGATAACTTTCCAAGGTTGAAGAGTTGAGGATTGATTTCCCTTGATGAATACCTGTCTTCTGAAAGATTGATAAATTTGAAGCAAGAATGTGTCATCAGTAAGACAAGCTTTCAAAAAGGGATACATCAAAAGCGTTGAGACAATACCTTCATAAGCTTACAGTTCATTCCTTCTTCTTCTTGAGTTCATCAAGCTTTTCTTTCAACCACTTAAAACAGAGATCGTCTTCTAATTCCATAAAGAATTCAGCATCTTCCTCATTTCTTAAGATTTTAGCTGCAGCCATACGATCCGAGTCTTCTGGAAAATTCTGTTTACTAGCTTCTTTGAAGCGCGCCATAGCTGAAGGTTGATATTGTTGAGGAGGTGGAGGGTGAAGGGCCTCCCTTTTGATCCCTGCTGCTTCAACAAGCGCTTCAGCTCGAGCATCAGCTGGAGCATCTTTTCTATTCTCTTTTTCAATTAGAGCTTGAGACTTGAGTGCTGAATTCTCTGTAATTTGCTTGAGTGAAGTCGCTAGATTTACCGGTGGCTTATAAGAGCCACTTGGCTTAGATGATGATGCAGATGTGGGTTTGAGGTTGGGAACATGATTAGATGAAGTGAATGGTTTCTTTGAAGTCGAAGCTGCAGAGTGATCAGCCTTTGAGGTCTCTACTGGATTGGATGTATTAGGGTGAATTGCTGGTTTAGAGGTGATGGACGAGTTGGAAGGTCTTGGTGGGAGTGGAGGTGGGAGTGGGCAATCGACATCCTTGACTCCAGGGGGGTCATCTGTGATGGAGTAGTGAAGAATGGAAGTAGTGAGCTTTTGAAGTCAAGTATGAAGAGAAACACACTTACCTGCTAAGTCGATGACTGTTCCTTCCTCACCTCTTTCAACAGGCTCATCTTCACTGTTGTCGAGTGCCTCCTCAGAGGCTGTTAGTGAATACTTGCGTTTCAATTTCTGCGTACTAGTTCCTGTTTGATTAGCACCAGCAATCGGAGTAGAACCTAAAAGATAGTTCATTGGTTCAAAGTACTGAAATCCATGATCCTTGAAGATCTGGGATCCTGGGTGTCCCTTTAACAGATTGTGAGATTGATCAATGGTGGTTGCTGAGAGAGATTGAGTTGAGATGACCTACACGGATCCAACCATTCCAGAACTCTGCATCTCCCTCAACAATCTGTTTTGCTTCATTCCAGCCCAAACCCGATCCTTCTTTGAGATCACGCATGAGACCATATTGACGCTTGAGCTGTGAAAGAGCAAGACAAACTAATCAGTCAATGTAGATGGTTTCAGAAGTGATATAGAAAGACTTGGAATAGCTTACAGTAGCAAAATGGTTTTTGAGTTGAGCAATACTGAGATCAAGTTCATATGTATCATTTAAATCTGTTGTAGCTTTGCCCCAAACCAATGGCGGAAAATTGTTATCAGATTGATCATTGTCTTGATTACCATCTAGAAGTGAGTCAATTAGTGTGCGTGTTTGGATTTCAGTCCATTTGGCTTGAGGCTTGGGAGCTTGGGAGCTCGACTTGGGTGGTCGACCCATTGATTGAATGATTGATGTCCTGTTTGAGTTTTGAATCTGGAAGGTGAAATGTAGGAGTCAATTTGTGAATGCAAATTTGTTCAGTATTTTGGGGGTCAAGGATATCAATTGGGAGGAAACCAGTTTGAGGGAAATAGAAATGAAATTGGACACAGTGGGATGGGCTTGAATCTTATCAATCCCCATCCCAAAACCATAAGGTCAACCGTGAGGAGCTGGGGAGGTGGCAGCCTGAATCTTATCAGTGCGCTTGGATTTCCCAGCTTGAGGGATAGACTGCTGGATTAAAGAAATGGAAGGAGTTGAGATGAAAAGATCTCCTTTAATTACCCTTGAGTGAAATCAAAATGTGAAGTGTAGAAAGGAAATCGAGTGTTGAAAGGGTTGAATTGAAGGTGAAAGGTTTGGATGGGTTGAATCCAAGGGAAGTGGTGAAAGGGTTGAATCGATGAGAAGAGTGGTGAGATTTGCAAAAAAAAGACAAGTACAAATTTAGCGAAGGGAGGACCAATGGACGGGTCAAGAGGTAAATTTGGTTGGGGGATCAAGGCGATTTAATGGATTAATGCACCTTTTGAGCAAAATAATCGACTGTCGAGTCGATTATTTTTGAGTGCATTATTGGTGCATTTTGGGCAGTTTAAGTCGATTAAAATTTTGCATTAAATCCCAGCCAAAGCACTTTTTTTTAATGTGCATTAAATTCGAAATTTAATGTAATTTTGGATTTAAGGTACATTAAAATGCACCAGCCAAACGTAGCCTAAATGATTCTGATTTCACAAACTACTTTTTTCGATCATTGGTTCTATAAATATTGGACACTTGAATGTGAGATAAACTTGGTGTTAAGCCATCGGTATCTTTTTTTTGCTTTGTTTCATGGTTTCTTTCATGAGGCGTTCTAACCACATCAAACCAAATCGTGGAGTTGTTTGCGTAGGGTTGTAATGTTGTGCTTAAGACAGTCCCTACGTAAAACAATTCCCTATCATCTTTTTTTGTAACTTTTGTAAGCTTTATGTAGTCTGATGATTTGGTTTATATCAGACATCTGAATGTGAGATGGTATCCTTGGTGTTCTATCATCGTGGTCTCATTTTGGCCTTTGTTGAAATTTTGTTTGATGAAGTCATAACCACATAGAACCACATATGTAGAACCACATTTTTTGATCATTTCTTGGACAGATATATATATATATATATCTATATATATATCGCCGAACACCCTTCACCCCTCACATTTACCAAAGGTTTTGAACTTTTGGGCACTCAATTTAGGGAAACCATAAACAGGGGTCGACGCGTTTTACATATACAGATGGACAAGATGCAGTGTTATTTTAAAATTGTCACTTGCGGCAATTCAAAATGAACCCAGGTTGTATGATGATTCCATATACGGCTGACCATAAATAAGGCGCAGGAGTCCGCAAGATTTGGCTCAGTTTTGATCGTGTGGTTCAAGATCCTTGAGTCATTTTGGTGTGTACTTACAACACCCGACGTCAGCGCAGTACAGCGCAGAATGCGCGAAACTGCGCTGCGCCAAAAAATCGAAAATTCCAAAACCCACTGCGCTGCGCTAGGGCGCAGTGACCCAAAATCTTTGAGGCCCCTGCGGTGCGCTCCAGCGCAGGTAAGTCCAGCGCAGCGCAGTGGGCAAAAAAATTGTTTTTCTGGCGGATGGAAAGCCCATTTTTTCAATTTTCCATTGGAGAAGTGACACATCCACTGCGCTGCAAAAAGGCGCAGTGGCGAAAAGTCGAAAAGCCCCTGCGCTGTGAAAAGGCGCAGTCGCCATATTTTCAAAAACCCCAGCGCTGTGCCACAGCGCAGTCGCAGGCTGTGCCTCGCAGTCTGCGCTGCGAGTCGGGTGTTGGTACTTATCATTAACCAAAGACAATATTGATCAGGTGATTTAGATATTTTTCAAGCAAGATCGAATGGCCTGTTCGCGTCGAAGTTTTCATAACGCCGAGTATCTCTATTTGATCATGTTTTGAGCTGTTTGTATGCATATGTACTAGAGCTAAATCATGATGGATGGAGGTCGAGGGCCAGATCATGTACCAATATAGTCAATTCAGATGACAAAGTTGAGGCACCGCACCGAGACTCCGAGAGGATCAAATGGGTCACAAGCTCCTGATTCTTTCTCTTTTGTGTTGAGGGTGCAGACGAAGTCATGACTCATGACGCCATAGAAATACTTGATGATGACGCATACTAAAAATACTCTCACAATTGAGAAATTAGAATAGATCGCGGGTCTAGCCGGGGCTACAGATCAAAGCAAAGCGGTGCCAGTGGTGTTTTCTCTACAAAGCACCGATCAAGATTCAAGAGTCAAGACTGATCACTCATGATCCTCCTCTCTCGACGGAGCTGTTCTATGTTCAATTATATTCAATCATGAGCCGGCACACGCACCAGCTGTCAGTCTATGTTTGCCGCTACACTGCCACTCGGTGATGATCCACCGTTGGATGATCAAGTGAGCAAGAGAGGAGAGTCCATTCAGAAGTTACTTGACTCACGAAAAAGGCGTACATCAGTATCTCCTCTGCCTGTGGAAAAGGTATAAATTCGGTGGACTCTGGCCTGGTATTCGGTTTCCATCATCCACAGTTCGTCCATTGCTTAAATCGTGCTTCATTACAATCATCTAAATCTAAAAACACCCATCTCATCATCATCACCATCTAAAGTCAAATCAGACTAAACCAAATCCAAACATGTTGTTTTCACGTTATATCACCTTTGCGGTCATCCTTGCTTTTGCAATGGTCTTCAACGTTGCCATGGCCGGTCGTAAGTCCAAATCCTTAATGTCATTGACATCCTTTGCGCGTCCTTGCTGACTTTTTTTTTATAATTGACTTCAAAAGCCTTTCCGTCCTTCATAACTACAAGCCAATATGTGAATTGGAATCCAAGCCTATACGCTTGGAATTCTCAATATAACTGTCCAACCTACAATCAACAACCATTGTTTTATTTAAACAATCAATATTTCTATGAGCTTGGAAATATTCGATACTATGTTCCAGGTAGTACTTTATCACCCAACATTTGTTTAACATACCCTGTCAATACTTGGACTCCATTCAATTACAATGGATATTCCGCCTGGAGCTGGAACAGCCTTAAGCTCCGTTACAATAATGGATGGAACTTTTTTTGAAGAAGAAAAGGTTTGTACGTTTTTTTTTGAAAATCAAAGAGCTGGATGACTGATTTTGTTTCGACTTCCTTTTTATTCAGTCATCAATGATAGCTAAGCAAATGTAAAGGTCAAAGCAAAGTTTCTTCGGTTTTATGTGTAGTCCATGACCCAGACATGTGAAGGTTGTATATGTAGTCCTTGATCCTAAACCTTTGCAGCTCTATTGACTGTCAGTTTCCACGTTTTTTTATCTTTTCCCATTATCTTGTTCTCGTCGTTTCACATATTTCATACATCATTATCTTGAGAAGGACTGTGTGGTAAACTTGAGAAATGTTTTCTTCCCGAGCTCATTTCTTCTGTTTTGCTTTTTGTATAAAGTCTCACTTATCTCTGTATGCTGTCTCTGTGATCGTCTGTGTCTTGAAATCTGTGTTCGGTATCTCGTTCTGATCTATTGACTTGCACGAGTTTATGGTGTTAGAAATGAGTTCTAAACACAAGTTCTGAAGTCTACTTCAAGCCCGTTGGACATTGCATATCTCCGTCTCTACCTGACATGTGGTGGTCATAGTCCACAAGTTCTACCTTTCCATGAAAGTAAGAAACAACTATAACACACGAGCTGGACATAATATGTCTGTGAACGAGTTGATCTGAATGCATATATGTAAACTTTCCAAATCCAGCAATACAAACGAGTCCACAAGATACAAAAGTCAGGTACCAGTGATTAAAACGAAAACAACAAAATCTTCGGAATAGAGAAGAATTCAAAGCTTATGCTTATAATGAAGAATGTCGACGATGAGACTGACTAGTCCTTGATGCAAAGGAGAAAAATGACCCATCTATGTATCAAGGTTGATTCGAATCTACCTCTGATCACGATGGCTCTGAATTATGTTGAACGACATTGTCTGAGATCTTCAGAAAATACACTACAACTGTGATGTGCAAGTAGATGAGATAGCCTACACCACCATTGATATTTGAAAAGGTTTCCACAGACTTCCCGTATTTCCCGTATTTCATCACGATCCCGGCTTACAATGTTCCTATATCAAAGTCAAAACATCCCATTAATAAAAGAAGACCGCAAGATAGAAAGACGTTGACAAAGATTCAAACTTGTGAGTACTATCACTCACAGAATCAATTGGAGAGTTCCACCACGATTCCCTAGCATGAAGACCCAATAGATAGACCACCAAAGCATTCACACTTGTACCAGCATCAAGCGCACCTGAGAGAATATAGTTATACTTTCCTCGTCACAGATAGTAGAAGTATACCAAAGATTTTAGCTGAGTTACATTCGTGACTAATGTTAAATGAGACATACGTCATGAAACCAAGCTGTACGACGCCGTAAGGCCCAATACTGGGACAAGTACGCGCAGAGAAACCCCCCGATGATGCTGACATAATACACAATTTTTCAAACCGCAGCTTCGAAATCAGTCAGGAGATCAGAGAAGATGATAACGAGGGATAAGTGGAACTCACACGTTGTTAGGGTTCCTAGGTGCTTGAATTGCGCCGTGAAGAAATACTAACAATATTCAAACACATGAAACACAAGGGCATCCAAATTCAGAAGGTCGTCTTGCAGGACAGATTCGATTGAACAAAACCCACATGGTACACTGAAATACTTCCATGCGATTCTAGGAACTTTCTTGGAAAGGTACCAAGGAATGAGTGGTAGTACAAATCCTAATGGGATCCCTAGGAGTAAGATGGTATATCGACCCGAAAAAAACCTAAAAGGACCAATTAGTCCAGCTGAGTTAGATGAAGAAAGTTTATAAAGAATAATGTTAACAAGCTGAAGAATTAAAAGTAGCAAGCTTGATATCCTAGGCGTATACATAACATCACACAAAGCGCACCAACCACACTTCCAGAGTAAAATAACTCTGGCTTCCGTCCGGTCCATTGTCCTGTTGGATCAGCTATAGTTCCATCTAGATATTCTCGCTTATCAGCAATCACCAATCGGATGAAGATATAATTTACTACAGCTCCTATTGCAGTACCCATGATTCTGAGTGCGAGAATCGTTCGACTGGCATTAATCTCTGCTAAATTCAAATTGAAGATTCGGTCTCAACACTTACTGACTGATGAACATGTCCTTCGGCGGGATTTCTATAAGATCAACGGATGTGTGATGAGTCCACCATATTCTCATCATTGTAAATTTAGGGAGAGCATCTCAATGAGACAGAGCACTCACTAGCATATATACCAAGCTTTAAGTCTGCAGCCAGGTCTAAGCATTGGTGCATAGTCATATAACCATATCTGGTGAAGAGACATCAAGAGTCAGCATGGTGTGTGGAGTTCCGGTCGAGTTAAACCTGTGACTTACACTTTGAAGACGACATTAGCTAGAGGCTTTCCCCTAAGAGAATCCGTTTATGATAAAACACATCAGATTCCAAAATGCCCAGTTCACGAGCCTTATGAGACATCGTAGACACTCACGGAAACAAGATACCTGCCATAAGCTCAGCTGAGGAGTTGTCAATAAGCGACCGTCAACGTCCATTCACAGAGAAGATGGCAAACAAGGGTAAAGATCGACATATTAATCTGAATGGGTGGGTCTTACTGATGGCATGCAAGCCAATATTGGTGTTCGAGGTGGCTTTGACTTTGAAGCAAATACAATTGATGGCGGGTATAGCGCACCTGTCAGTATCTGGGGCGCAGTAAGATCAGATCACTCGCTGCACGCACTTATACCAAGTGGGATCGTAAAGGTCATGGCCTACAAGGATAAACGTGGATTTGGAAATGATGGAAGCAATGAGACACGTTTTCTTCGTAAGCTATAAAACATTTTTGGTGGTTTGACTCACCAATATAAGAGCAATGACGAGTCCCCATACAGGAATCTAGTAATTTACATGAACCGTTACTTGTCGTTTGCTGAAAACAAACAAAACGTAACGAAGTTCCACATATGACTGACCTGCAAGGGATAGACGATGACTACGTATAGAGCAGCGATACCCATGGTTGTCGAAATCGTGATATACCACGAGGCAGGAACCATGTCATAATTCCTCTCCACCATCTCTACATGAACATCCTAGTGTCAGGTGACAATGGTCAAGGAAGTCATACATGTCAATCATTGGCATTTGTAGAAAGTTAAGAGATAAAGATGAGCGTACAGAAGAAACCTTTGATCTTGCGTCCATGGCCATTCGAATATCATCCCAGTGAAAGAGAAGCACTGTAGTGATAGCTGAAGTTAGAACGGCGAAACTGATGCCATAGTATAGTGCATAATATGGTGTCAATTGGATCGGTCCCATCTCCGCGTATCTAAAAGTTTGAATTCAGAACAGATTATATAAAGTGAGCATCATGACTCCATACGACAGTTGTGCCTACTCTACTAATCATGTGATACTCAAATATATAGGCTTACTTCTCCAGATCCAAAGTGAGATCAGGCTTCACAACCGCACTGACGTTATATCTTTGAAATTTAGAATCAAACATATGGGCTGAAATTGCATTATCACCAAAGCTTTGATACTACGCATCTCAAGCCCCACAAAGGATTTTCCTAAGAATTCAATTCGATTCTTTGCAAAAAGGGACATCATTAAAAAACAATGGGTACACACATTCCAAAAATCAAAATACCAGAGTAACGGTACAAGAAGCCACATTGACGAAATCAATCCAGCAAAATAATTGCAGGATGAATAAAACGGAGTTTGTAAGGAGGTAGACGTGATCACCGCCCAATCAAAGCTAAGCGTAAATAGACCAACTCCCGTATCTGAAGAAGGGGTGAAGATAAGAATCCAGAATTCCGAATACGTTCAAATTCATTGATCTGTCTAACTCACATGCAGATCCAAGTACTCGCATAAACTGGCTTTTATTATTGATTAAGCATAAGACGGCAATACTACTCAAGGTCGGAGCAAATACCGTGGGCAGGAACTTGAATTGATGACATGCGGCAGAAGTCAAGGTAATATCAGCCTCATGAATGACAAACCTTCAGAATTCTCATGGGAAGACTAAGGAACTCACCTGATAGATAGTGATTGCAACAAAGACAATCAAAAAGAATCGAAATCTTTTAGTCATGACATCATCTTGTTGAGCCACCTTTTTTCTTGTTGTACCACCCGCTTTGGAATGTAATGTGTTATAAGTTGACATGATCACCAAGGATGAAGGCCAAACCATAATCGTCGGTCGGACCAAAAAACTGTAGGTAAGTCCAGCAAGTCCAAATCCGAGTAACTGTGTGCTCAGGACTAGTAAGAGTCCTCCAACGTGGTCAATGTCTTGCTGTGTGATACATATCATCAGGAAAAATTAATACATATTTCGAATATCTAGATGAGATATGAAGGTCAAGTAGCTGACGTGGTAGTATAAATCCTGTACGGCCACAATGTCTCCTGCATAAGCGCTTCCAGATGCACCCGCAGCGAGAACACCGATGAGAAGGTGCTCTTTCAGCGTAAAAGGACCAGGGTTTAACCTGAATCTCCATGTCTTCGAGAGTCTGATAGTCCATTTCGGAAGTAATCGTTCCAAAGCCTTCCCCACTGTTTTCCATAGAATGAGGTCAGTGTGGTTTGATTATCTGATTGGAATCACCAGATATGGCCAAGGAATATGACTCAACTAGGATAACTGACGAGAATGATGAGAAAGTTATTGAAACCGATCCCATTACTTTTGAAGAAAAAGATTTGACCCACGGCAGCGCCTGTACAACCGAGTAGACCACCTAATAAAAAAACTCTAAAAGAAAGCGTTGTCTGTCGAACATCGTCATCCAGGCTAACTACATTATCGACGATCGAATGACTGTTCGACCGGGAACGAGGTCGAAGTGAAACCAATCCAACATCCTCAGATGAGGAAGCAGGACTATCCAGCCCAGAGATAGGAGGGTATTCTGGAAATCCTTCGTCGTCTACCTCTGAATCGTGGAATTGAGACTCGATCAACCTCGCAGCTTCTTGATCGTTGCTAGACATTCCCGTTGCGTGCCCTGAGCAGATTTACCAAAATCGTCGACGCTTCTAATTCCTGAGACTAGGTGTTTTTCAATAATTTCGAGCAACGTCGGGTCTTGTGCTAGGATCGAGGGAAGAAGGTGAGTTGAGACTCGAGAGGATCGTCAAAGAATGCTGAAGTTGCGCAGACCGTGACGCTAAAGGTCGCTGCTGTGACGACCGGTGACGCCCCGACTGCGCCGTGTGGTACATGATACCACACATGTACGTACAGGCCTAGCACATAATCCATGTTCGGTTGAACGGAAGGAAGAAAGGTTGAAGAGGTTGATAATATCTGCGAAGCTCAGCAAAAATCAGAGAGGCTCAGCAAAGCTCAGCAGAGGAGTAATGATGTAGAGCAGCTGCAAGGTTGTGCCGAGCCTTCTGTAAATCGATGGTCCCGAAAAATCAAAATGATCATCTTTCCACAGTAGAACTTCGATATATAATCAAACAAATCCCCACTTGCAAGTAACGGCACTCCATTACCTTCATATGCTCTAGGTTTCATACCAACAAAGCCTTTGAGCAACCCTCACCCCTCTTTCATGCCTAGGAAGCCAACACTATTGTGAGACAATCTGGAAATCATTGCTCTCCTTAGGTCATTTGAAAATATTTGATTTGACTCAATTCTTAGCGATTCGCCTATGCGACTTTCACGGAAAGGCTCTACGTAGGAGTTCAGATTTCTAAAGGAAATTGAGTGCATGATGTACATACATATCAAGTTCTTCACGCCGCCTTCGGCTGACAGATCCTTGCTTTAAACGAGGCGTTCCCAAAGAAAGCTTTGGCTAAACTTACGCGCCAACTTACAACTTCAGTTTTGGCGAGAGACGTTGGAAAAAGTCCTTTGTAGTCTGCAATCCAACGGAAGAATAGGAATTCCGCCGGAGAGGGTGGCGCCGTAGAATTTTCAATTGGTTGCTTTACAGGAGCACAAGTTGTGCTTAGTTGGTGCTTAAATCTGTGAGAAGAGCAATCAACTCGAGAGGTCAGAGGATGTCAGGACATCCTGTCGCTCTCGTCATCACCGTAAGACTGTTCCAAGCACTTTTTGATGACGAATTCAATTTGCTTGATTATCTTAAGCCACAATCTTGTCATGACTGCTGATACACAAACTGAAGAGTCAATGCACGAAGCATATGGCTTCTTCCAACTTGCTCCTCTTATCGTTCAAGCTCAACAAATCCCTTCCAATAAAGCCTCTTCCGGCAGACTAAAAATATATCACTTTGTACATACTCGTGTGACACAAGTTGCTTGTATAAGAAAAATCGACGCAATAGCACAAATCGGAAGGACTCAACAATAATACATCACCATACTTACCCATAAATTCTTCTCCCATATCTCTCTAGAGAAAAACTGTCGCGTCAACAAAAGACTCAACTAACAATGTTACTTTGAGCTGTTAATCAGTTGATATAATGGTTTTACAGCCAGGTATTCTAGCAAGAACCAACCTGCAAGCCCAGAAATCGAGTATTCAGATCACCGCGTCCTCAGTACTCCATGGGTGCTGCAGAAGCCATATCTTGATCGAACCTTTGAAAATGGTTCTGATGGTAGATACATTGTTAGCCGATTGATCCTAATGGCTCTTATAGACTTCAAAACCTGTTACTCTTACCAACAGATAACGAGGCGAGTCTGCATATTCAGCACCCCTGATCTTGATTGTATATGCAGCATCCTCAATCTTTTTCAATGAACTTCGCATTGTAGACACTTTCAAAAAAACGCAATACGATATGGTATCAGCATACTCTTCAGATGATACAAACGATCAACTGATTACTTTTTTGTTCAAAGCGATATAGGTTAGGTACCAGTCCTTCCAACTCTATTATATTTGGATGTAAGATGGTGATGATAAGTAGGAAGATAATAAACATGGTCAATTTCAAGTGGTGACCAAGACACGAAGAGGAAAGGAGAACAAGAGCAAAGACTAACGGAATTTCAAGCTTCGGATAAAATCAATAGCCTCTTTTGTCACTTGTGCTCCTCTTTCCGCTCCATTGCCCAAAGAATTAATTGCATGACTATAAGAGAGATCACGAATTAAGAAGATGATCACTATTTAAACCCAGCATTGCTGGAATGGTTCAAAACAGAGATGAAAACAAGAACCGAGGTAGTCCTAATTTACCGCATAAGTTCACCTGTTAGATCAGCAACGCCTCCTAAGTAATCTTCAATGGTGATGGTGAGCATAAACTTTGGGGCCGTCTCGGATGGAGCCTGAGGGAAGCTTTGGAGGTACTCTTCAATCTCGTCTTTGGTAATCAATGTACGTGTGCGCAGATACTCGCAGTACGTTTTCGCTTCAATCTGAGCGGGATGGTCGAAGGATGAAGGAAGTATTGGTTCAGGATCCCTATGATCGAATAGAAGATAAATACATACGAATTCTTGAATACCAGGGGATATTGATCGATAATACCTAGGGAGCAAATTGTCATATCGTATCAGGATCAAACCTCTAGAATCAAAAGAAGTGCAGGACAATAAAATGACCTGAAAAACTCATCAGTCGAGCTTAGTTTGCTAGAAACCATCCAAATCGTCTTGACCACTTCGGCCATCATTCGATCCGCCTCAACAAAGAGGACCTTGGGATCACGTTGATTGGAAGTAAGTCGATGAAGATAAAAGATGACTTTCTTCGATGCCGATGTGATATCTCGGCTTAACTTGATAATAGCCTCACGTCGATCATGCTACCGATGGTTGGATTGGGAGAAGGAGGATTCGAAGGATGTAGTCATTTGAGTCAACTTCACTGCTGATTAAACTCCTTTGCGGGATTTCTTCAATTTCTGACATACGTGAACATCTAACTCGTTCGCGAACGATTGGAACATTATATCAATCGACATTTTCTTTTCCTTGAACTTGATGATCAGGGTAGTATAAGGACGCGACTTCTTGCGCGATCGGCGCCTGCCACATACGGTCTGACTCTGGGTGACCAGGATTCAGGATTCAGCCATGAGCCGCTGAGCTCTGGGTACCGTAACCTGACGATCGTGGCAGACCCGGGCTCGGGCTTACGGATCGCCATACTTATCCGCTGGTTCGGGGCCGGGCGGGGCAGGATTCACCTGCTTGTCACCGAATCAGATTCACAAGATGAGTGGTCGCGCGCCTGTGGAGATCGGTGGCATTGAATTTGCACTTGACCCCATTGAAAATAGTTTGAGCTGGGATTCATGATTCCATTGACTTTTGATTCTCGATCGAACTGAATTTGATTAATGAGGACCCCGGAAAGCTCCTGGAGAACAAACCGTCCTCGATCCATTCCGGCCCCGGCCCTCACACTTTCACTATTTGCCCCGAGGAGAGGTGGGTTAACATGGATTTCTCGGTGGTAGGAGAAGCGCCTTGATCAGGGCTCTCGATTACATATACTTTCAGTTTTGTACCACGTGTAATCACCGAGATATCCGTATGTAAGTACCCGACCCGAGCCGGTATGGATTTTCGTCGGTCTGGGGGGGCAAAAGTTACAAATCACACATTTCCCAAGCCACCAGTCATGTTCAGGGTCAGACATGTGTACCATCTGATAGCCCTCGTTGAGGCGCATCTTTTGCACCTGTCACATCTCTGGTACCATGTGACATGACTTCACAAAACACCGGTATCCGAAAACCCCCTCAGGACGGTTTGTTCTCCAGGAGCTTTCCAGGGTCCTGATTAATGACAACCAAAAAGAAGTGAAAATTTAACAAAAGTTTTATTTAACTACGGAAGCCGTGACGTGAAGTGACCGCCACCGTTTTTTCAAAACTTCGGTTTTCGGTTTTCGGTTTTTGGTTTTTGGAATTTGGGCATTTCCTTCAATTTTTTTGAAAAGCAACCATGCCTCCCTCTCAATTTACAGTGAGTCGGTCAAACTGCTTGACCAATTCAACTCTTGTGCCTTCAAATATCCAGACTTTGACTCAATCAAACCACATCTCAAATCTTATCAACTTCAATCGTATCAATCAATACCAAAGTACAGTCGACTCTGATATAACCGATACCCAAAAAATTGTATCAGTTTTCACGGAGTATCGGTTTTGTCAGAGCCAACTTCACTGAAAATTTTAAAAAAATGGCCGAAAATTATCGGTTTTGCCGAGATTATCGGTTTTGACAGTGTATCGGTTATATCAGAGTTGACTGTATTGTAGTTCAAATTAAACTAATAGATCCTACTACACATCACAGTTGAATCGGCGAGCTCTTATCTCAACACCTGTTGTGTTAACCTTTTAAATTTCTTCGTCAACTTCATATCGAACCACTAATGTTTAAACTACCCATTGCATCAAAAAGATCCATTGGCTTGCTCTTATCTCAACAAAAAATTGATCCACTCGATCCTACTACACATCACAACTAACTCTGAAAGCTCTTATCTCAACACTCATTGTGTTCACCTTTGAAGTTTCTTCTTTAACTTCTTATTGATCCATTAATTCTTACACTAACTACACATCAAAATGCTGAATTGGCTGGCCCTCATCTGAACAAAAAATTTACATAAGTATCTTTGAATTGCAAAGAGTATAATCACAAATCATGGTGATTACAATCTGGAACCTGATCATTTCACAGAGTTTGTATCACTTACTTATTGATTGTTTTACACAACTTACAACATTTCAATCATGAGGCTGTTTTAAAAAATGTATGCCAAGTATTTTTGATTATTCTGAGTTCTCAAACAATTGAGGTTGATCTTGACAATCACCTCCTCAAAATTCAACCTATTTGGAAAACCAACAGTTTCTTTGATCAGAAAGGTTGTTGATTGATTGAGGGGTAAGGTGATTTGTAACTGTAAATGATACCAAGTTGATTACAAGTTTATTGACTGTAAATGATACCAAGTTGATTGAGTGAGTGATAATTGAAACAAGTCTGGACTTTGATAAAAGATACTCGAGCTGGGTGGTGGTGGTGATAGCTAGATTGGTGAAAAGACAAGTGTGAAAAAATAGCTCGGTGGTGGGTGGTGATGTTGGTAGCTAGCTGGTGGTGAAAAGACAGATGTGGAAAAAAATGCTCGGTGGTGGGTGCTGAGTGAAAATACGAGTGTGGAATAAACCCTTGGTGGTGGTGATCGTGTCAGTTGGTGTTCTCGGTGATGGTAGCTACGATGGACGAGAGAGGAGGGTGGAGGACAAACCTCAAAACCCGAAACACAAACCTGTATTGCCCTGTACAGATACTCGATTTTCGAGTAGGTCTGATCAAACCTCGCCAAAACGTCGTAGAAACAATCCAGATCACTCAACAAGTTTTGCAAAAACCCAACAAACATCCAGGAATCAAGTACAAGTTTAATTGATTTGAGTTTATAATTGAAGACATCAAAAGTTTTGTCTTTTGACCAGATCAGGAGAGCAAGGCATGAAATTCACTACTTCAAATGCAATTAGTCTCTTGGGTTGGATTTCTGTTTCTGAGTCTGTTTCTGATCTTTGTTTTGACATCAATGTTGAATTTTCAAATTGGACTCAAACTTTGAGATTTTCCTATTTGGTATCATTGCACAAGAAGGAAACTGAACATCTATCAGATGTTAACTTAACAAAGTCCCTCTCGCGGCTGTTTGTCTGTTGAGTGAAATGTGTTGTTCACCAAGTCAATCAGAATGCTTTGATTTTGGAAAGGTGAGACAAAAATTGATTGAGATTTGTCTGTGATGTTGAAAGAGTGTATATTTCAAAGCAAATCTTTTTGTTTGATAAAAAGGTCAAAAGAAACCATAGTTAAATCGTGAGTTTAATTCATTCTAGATGATTTAAAAACTTGCTCGTTATCATGATGTGATGATGAAACTGTATCTCAATTGGGAGCCGTCTGGAATCGTCTCTGGCTTCGTCTGGATTGTTTCTACGACATTTGGCAAGGTTTGATCAGAGCTACTCGAAAATCGAGTATCTGTACAGGGCAATACAGGTTTGTGTTTCGGGTTTTGAGGTTTGTCCTCCACCCTCCTCTCTCGTCCATCGTAGGTAGCCCGTGGTGTGTATTGAAAATTGAAGGAAATGCCCAAATTCCAAAAACCGAAAACCGAAAACCGAAGTTTTGAAAAAACGGTGGCGGTCACTTCACGTCACGGCTTCCGTATTTAACCAAGAGTTCTTTACAAACCTTTCAATTTGAATTATTCCTTTCTCTTTTGCTATTTTCAATTTTCTCAATTCTAAAAGCATGTCACCAGCAACTGGACCATCACCACCACCACCACCACGTCCACCACCATCATCAACCACAAACCAATCTACTAATTCAAATCAAACTAATTATCAAAAACATTCAATCTCTTTAACTTCTTCGAATAAAAAAAAATCAAAATCAAAATTCAATTTACTTCAATCTTCTTCTCCTTCAAAGCAATCTCAATCTACTCCTCAATCTCAACCTCAACCTCAATCTCAATCTCAACCTCAATCTCAACCTCAACCTAAACCTCAACCTAAACCTCAAGCAGCGTAAGTCTTTTCTTTCAATGTTTGTAATTAGTTATCTTCAATCAAACTGATCTGATTTGAATCATCGTCGTCTTTAGTCCTCAAACTTATTCTTCACAGGTAACTCTCACTTCAACATCGATACATCAAACTTGATCGTTCGGTTAACTTTTGTATTCTTTGATTTTTCTTTAACAGGTTCCAAGTTCACCTACCAAGAAAATCAAACTCTCTCATCCTACTATCATCAATTCGAATTCGAATTCTACAACCACGATCAATCCACCTCAACAAACCAAGATGATCATGAAAAAAGTAAGTATTCTGATCGATCAAATCCGAAACCATTCATCCAAAACCCATGTTCCTAACAAACTTTTGTCTTCCATTTGATTTATCTAGAAACCCAAACCGAAAACCCAATCAAAAACAAAACATCAAACCAACCAGACCCCCAGCCCATCCAAAAGTTTCCTATCAATCTCGATTTCTCTATTCCTAAAGATCTCAATCTGTTATTTATTATTTGGATACTTTTACTTTTGTCCAAAAGATCCGACTCAGAACCCATTAGTGTGTTCGAACCTAGCCGAACTTCATTGGGCCTTATCACCACATCTTTCTCCTTACATTCAAACCTACAATCAAAAGATTCATCAACCTATCCAAGCAAAAGTTTTGCCGATTTGGAATCAACAGGTTTTACCTGTTTGGAATCATCATGTGCTTCCTTCGATTAGTAAACTTTCAAATCGGGTTGAAGAACTTGAACTTGGTCAAAAAATTAAACCGGTGATGGATCATTTAAATGATCGGTATGATTCTAAACTTTTACCTTATGTAGAGCTTATTACAAACTGGTTTAAAGAACATTTAAAAGTTTTAAAAAAATCAAAATTCATTAAACGGTTCAAACAGAACTCCATCTTATTGAAATCTTTTTTAACTGATCAACTTCAATTAAATTTGATTCCAATCACTAAAAAAACTTATCAAGATCAAATCAATCCTGTTTTCCTTAAACACATTAAACCTAGATTCATTGAACTTAAGAAAAAGGTCTTTGAACATCAAGTTTGGTTTAAATCAAAAGAAACCATTCAAGTTTGGTACGAAACTCATTTGATCAAGACCTTTCATCATCTTATGGATGTTTATGTAAGACCTCAAGTTCAAAAGATTTTAACCAAATTAAATGAATATCGAGAAAGAAAACAAACGAAAGTAGAAGTAGAAGATTTTAAAGATGAAAAGAAGTCTAAGGATGAAGAAGTTCAAGAAGAATCAGTTGGTCAAGAACCGGTTGAAGTTGTGCCAGAGGAAAGTCAACTTGAGGAGCCGGTCGTAGTGGTTGATGAAGAAGTGATAGTTGAAGAACCTGTGGTAGTTATTCAGGAGGAGATAGTTGAAAAGCCAGCTGTAGTTATTGATGAGCAAGAAATGATTGAAGAACCTGTTAAAATCGATGAAGAGCCCAAGATCACTGAAGAACCAACTGTAGTCATTCAAGAAGAAGATCTCATCGAAGAACCTGATGTGATGATCCAGGAAGCACAGTCAGAGGTGTTTGAAGAGCCAGAAGTGACGATCGAAGAACAGTCTACGATCTTCGAAGCTGATGTGATCGACGTACCACCAGTTGTCAGCGAAGAAGAACCCGTGGTGGTTGAAGACTTGCCTGTTGCAGTCAAAGAATCAGCAGAAACGGTAGAAGAACCAGCGGTATTAGTCAAGGAATCACCAGTCCCAGTCAAGGAACAGCCGGTAGTAGCCGAGGAACCACCAGTATCGAACGAACAGGAATCTCCAACGGTGATCGAAGAAGAAACAACAGCGAACGAAAAAGAACAAGCGGTCAATGAAGAAGAGACAGTTCGAATTGATACAGAACCTAGAGTTTCAGACGATCAGTCGGTGAAGATAGATCATCTTGAATCGAATGAAGGATCATCGCCTGTATTGGAAGTGAAACAGATGACTGAATCGGAAAAGGAAAAGAATACTGAAGATCTACTTGCAGATGATCTCGATGGTAAGTTTGAAAGTTTCTTTGATATCAGTTTTTGATTTCAAAAAAATCGATTGTTTGGATTAAACCCAACATGTGAGATTTTACTGATTTGTTTTTTTGGCTTTCGTCGATTAGAATTTCTTGAGTTGATAAAAGATGAAGAAGAACAAGAAAAACTAAAACCTACAAAAGAAGAAGAATCGACTCAAAGAAAGAAAAGAAGAACGACCGAAGAAACCGCCAGTGATCGGATCGAATTAGAAACCTATCGAGAAGTAGGGTATTCGAAAATGAAAGAACTAGAAGAAATCCAACTAAAGAAACTAATAGAATTAATTAATTTAAAACGAAACGAAGAGAATCTAAAAGAGTTGAATGAAATCATCAATGAAAAAAGAATTGAAACGATTCGAATCGAAAGAGAAAAGTTGATTAAAAAATTAAAGAAATGGTTTGAAAAGAATGAAAAGGTTGAATTGAAATCGATGGAATCAAAGTTTGAAGAAATCGAATTGATCATAAAGAAATCTAAAGAAAAGTTTAAGTTGAAGGTGATTGAGATCGAATTGAATAGGATTAAAGAGTTTGAGATTGATCAGTTGAAGGAAGAGATGAAGGTTTTGGAAACGGTTTGGGTTCCTTTACAGGATTATGTGGTTCAGGTTCAGGCTGTGCTTGGACCTGGCTTTACTTGGTTAGAAGATGTGACCTATAAAGATTGGGAAAGTAAGTGAACATTCTTTTTTCCCTCAAAAAAACATCAAGAATACTGATGAGTGATTATTGGATTGGGGGGATTTAGGTTATCATTTATTTTCAAATTTGTCAAATAAATCTAAAGAAAGGTTTCAAGAGCTAATCATGAATGGAAAAGATCCTAAAACAGATCAAAGTTTAAAAGTTTTAGAGTTTTTTGAAAAGATTAGAGAAACTTATGATTTGGTTTTGGATGAGGCTAGAGTTTTTGATTTGAAATTGGATAGATTAAGGATTAGGTATGTTGAGAGATTGGAAAAGGAAATGGAAAAGGAAAATGAAATGGGAAATGGAAATGGACGGGATGGGATTGGGAAAGATGAGCTTTAGGGTTTGGCGGTTTGGATGGGTTTGAAGTTTTTTGAAGTTGAGAGTTGAGAGTTGGATTAAGAAAGTTGAAGGATTTTTTTGGGGGGTTTTGGGGGGTTTAGAGACTTTCTTGTGGAAGTAGGCATTTTGGTTTGATTATTGATTATTGATGAAGGTTTTTGGTTTTTTTGGTTTTTTTTCTACAAATAATTAATTTTGATTAAATAAAAAAAATTGATCATTTGTTAGATTTTTTTTTTCATTGAAACCATTCACCCACCCATCCTAGAGAAAAAAATGGATTTTGAGAAATTTATTGAAATTCAGGTTTTTTGATTCATTCAGTTTTACATTTAATCTTTAATGATGTTATACTTTTTTTTTTCACTTTTTTTTTCCTAGGTTGTGGTTAATTGATTGATTATGAATGAAATATTGGTGTTTTTGAAGAAAATTGAATTACATTGATTTTTTTTTTCAAATGTTTATGAGGGTTTATGGTACATAATACAAGTGTTGATTTTTTTGGCATTTTGATATATGGTTATAGAATTCTTTCTTCTTTACAATTTTTTTTTTTGAATTGGTTTACATTTTTTTGATTTTTTGAAGCTTTGTTGGTTTTTTTTTGGTTGATTAAAGATTTTGTTTTTCAAATTTCTTAAGATGTGAATTTATAAGATCAATTTTTGGTTCAATTACTAGAGAATTGTATTGAAAGTTGAATGATAAGAAATGAAAGTGAGTTTACTGTTTGAGTGGGGATATGGATGTGGGGTGAAGTTATCTCCGAGGTTATGAAGTGCAATAATGAAGGTACAATATGACTTTAAGAGACCAAGTCTCGATCATATACACACTAGACCCTGGAGGATAGCTAAGTTGGACTGAGGAATGGACTGGAATGGACAAATGGCTCAATATAGGAGAAAGTGTCAGGGTGCTGAATGATAATTTTGATGATGAAGGCCCAGGTTCTAGATCGAGATCTCCATGTGGTTGAGATATATGGCGCTTAAACTGAGTTTGATAGTACAATTATAGTTTAACTGAATTTTAATTTTAACTTTTAACTTTTTCTTTTCTTTTCCTTACTTATCGATTTCCTCACATCAAGCACACACAAACACAAATACCAAGACCAAGACCAAGAGACCAACAGTAACACCTAACGATCGAATCACCAATCTGATTCTCAATCCTACTTAACTCTGATACATGTCTCAACAAAACTACGAGCCATGTTTCTCATTCTCAGTTCCACCTGGCAAACCAACCGATCCAGCTTATGCAGATCCTACTCCAATCTTATCAAATCGTGATATCAATTTCAATCGTCAGATCACAACTGCAGTTTCAAGTACAAGTGAACCATCTACTTCATCTCCATTCGCATTCTCAATCTTATCAGAATCATCAAAACAACCCATCCCAACCCCAAAACAAAACCCAAAACTTAAACCGAACCTGAACCATCGAAACTCATTACCAAACCAACATTCTTACCAACCACACCATCCAAGTAGTCCAAAAGATTCTAAAGACTTACAACCAAACGAATCAAAACGAATCAAACTAGAACCGATTTGTTGGAACAGATCGCTTGACAATCAAGAAAGCTTACATCAAACCACTACCATTTCAAATCAGTTATGTTCTCCTACTCATCCTCATCCTCATCCTCATCCGATCCATCATCAATCTCATCTACCAAACCAAATCGAGTATCAAAAACCGTTTTGTTTACAAGCTGTACCTACTCAACGAAAACGTCCCAGAAGAAGGTTTGAAGAAGTCTGTTTTGTTTTCATTTATTCTTTTCCTCATTTTTTTAAACCAAAGCAATCAAATCATTCAAAACGTACAAGATTGCAAAACTTTGGTCAAAAAAAGAGTCTTCAAAACGAAGAAATATAAAAAAACCCGGGTGACTTATGGTTTTTTTTTTTTTTTTGGTTTTACGAAAAGAATAGATCGAAAGACTTTACGGATGTCTTTATCCAGGTTGTACAAAAGCTTATGGAACCTTGAACCATTTAAACGCACATGTCTTAATGCAAAAACATGGAAAAAAACGACTTCCAGAAGGTTTGTTTAATAAATCCTTCTTACGTCATCAAGCTTTTTGAGAATTAATTCATGAATCTTTTTTTTGGTTTGTGGAATAGAATTTAAGGAGGTTAGAAGAGAGTGGAGGTTAAGGAAACGGTTTAATGGGAATATTAAAGATGATAGGTAAGCTCTTTGAACTGGATTTCAATTCTCATTCGAAATATTCGGTTGACTCTTTTCTTTTTTGGGTTTGGGGGATTTCAGAGGAACGGATGAGTGTGATTTGAAAGATGATGGTGAAACTTCATGACCCAATTAAGTTTCTTCAAAAGATCATCAACTAGGCTTTTTTTTGGTTTAACTATCAGATATCATGTATGCGTAGAACAATCATTAAGACTTCTTGGTTTTGATTTGGTTCTATTAAACCTAGGATTCAGTTCACTTGTAAGGTTTTGTTTTTCGGATCGGTTTCGGTTTCGGATTGTTTGGAGTTCGGTTTCGTATATATATTGGGTTATTTTGAATTTCCTATCATTTCGTTGTACGGGTTTACACGGTTGATTTTTGTTTTGTTTTGTGTGATTCGTTATAAAAAGAGTGAGTATTATTTTAACATAGCCAAGGATTTAGTTTTTTTCTTCTTCAAAAAATTGGTCTTTATTATATCTTGTGTCTATAATGCTTCTTTTTATATTGTTATTTTTGGACTTGTTTTTTTTTTGGTTTTTTTTGGTTTTTTGGTTTTTTGTAGAGTGTAGAAATTCGAGATACAGAATTAGTAACAATGTTCCTGAAGGTCTTTATCACCTAAAGTGTGTTAATATATCTCTTTACATTTTTAATTTTATTGTCATTTGATGAAGTTCATTAGTATTGGATTGAATAGTTCTTGAACAGTCTTCAAATTCTTTGGATTATTATTATACATATATATATATCTTGAAGGTTTATTTTTATTTTTTGTTCATCTTAGTTTTGGGTGATTTTCTTTTCATGGTTTTGATTCTTGATTCTTGAAGTTGGTATATAGAAATGTGATTTAAAGACTTTAAGGTCTTACTAAAAGATCATTGAAAACTGTTTAAATTCAAACCATTATCTCTTTCTTGAATGTGGTAATCTAAATGACAAAGCTGAGCTACTCTACTTGCCAGCTCCAAAGAAAGTCTTAAAAAATTTGCCTAAAACACACAGTTTGAAAGAATCCATTTCCAAGACACTTCCTAGATTGGAAAATTCAAGGATTTTCTGGTCAGTGTCTTATAACTCACTTTGTGATAGACTAATGAGAAGCTTTGTAAGAAATGTGGAGAGTGTATGAGTAGAGAGGAAGGGAAAGAAGAACTAGAATGTCTAGTGGTTACCTGTGATCTCTGTGTTATTAGGGTGCTATGTATACATACTTCAGCCCTAGGAGGCCTGATGCTTTTGTGGGAAACATGGACTTGCATATCTTTTCTGTTTGTCTTATATGAGTACTGAATCTGGTAAACCTGTACATCAGCTTTTTCTTCTCACTTTCTCCTGTTCTTCACAATCAATCAATGTACTCTCAGCTTATCAGAATACTGTTTGTTGGAGTCTGATATTGAAATTTCATTGAGGTCTTGTTCAGTATGGCATGAATAGTGTGCATGATAAGCACTTGATATGTTCAGATACAATATGATTTAGTTGAGGTTTAAGCAACAGATCAATTGAAGAACATGTGAAATATTAATTCTCAACAGATTCTTGTTGTAGTAAGACTTAAAATTGTCCATATTGATTTTTTGTTGGGTCAAGTAATGAATAAATTCATGAAATTTCTAAAGCCAAGTCACCTACAAACTATGTGAAATGAAACTGTCAGTTGGGTGGGGCTCAATACCAAGGTACATCAAATTTCAACATTCATCAACCAAGGCCCCACAGGGTGTCCAGCAGACAAGAAATGTTGAGTATCATACCAAAAATGGTCAAACCAAATAGCTGTGAAATGTGAAAAGGTTAAAGTAATATTCCTAAACAACTGTACCAAAAAATGTAAACATCATAAGAAAGTATGGTAAACAAAACCAGATATTGGTATATCAAAACAGGAACACACCAAAGTGGAACACTAAACTAGACATAAAAGGGGAGTACAGGTGGGAGATGAAAAATCATTAATGAGGCAAAAGGACTTGAGTATGGTATTGCAAGTGAACAGTGATAAAGAACCCTGTCAATAAGAAGTTTCCAACTTCAATTCTCCTCATCATAATATCAAGTTCAAACACTCTTTTCTCACAGAGTTTTTCAAACACAATTCTAATCATGCATTTGATTTTCACACCACTTGTACACACTAGGGTCCTAATTACCATGCTTAAATGAAAAGATTTTATCTGGTGTTGCTTTGAATGCAAGCTCCACGTGCCGCAAGGGCATTCTACGCAGGCCTTTCTCATTCTATCAGTAAAAGTATCAATCATTCCTTGAGTCATGTTGGGAAGAACAATATGATCAGGACCATCGAAGCAAATCATTACTATTTCAAAAGTCTAGGTATTTCAGACAGCTTTTGATTGATTCATCCAAATTATCTGGATTCAGTTTGTGTGTCTCATTCTCTCGTTCTGCCATTAGTATTGGATTGTATGGATGAGAAAGTTTCCAATTTTCAAGACCACTGATCTTTTCCTTTCTGTAATGGAAGTACTCAATGAATGCATGTCCCTTGTTCCAACACTTCTGTGGAACACTAAGATCCCAATTTCCTAGTACACGTGAACTTTTCCTACCCTGATTGAGATCACTCTTCAGCCATACTTTGAATTCTATCAATTCTTCAGCTTCAAGGCCAACATGATTTGCAATTAAGAATTCTCCTGCAGTCAACTTCTGTAGCCCATCAGCCTTTAAACCAAGATCTGAAGGTTTGATCCCCATCCCATCAGCAAGAATGGCCAAATTCTTCAACCGTTCCTGAAATAGATGAGATATTCCCTCTTCATTTACAAAGATGCTCCTTGTATACTCTTCTACCCATGGGTGTTCAAATACAGCAAACATCAGATCGATCTGCAAGGTTACCCTTCCATGCATTGCTTTGATCAACTGATTAACTCTATTTATAATTTCTGCCTTAGTCAAGGTTTTCCAGTTCACCTTTTCTGATGATAAATCAAGTACATGAGATATGGTCCCCATCAATGATAAGATGGCCCCTTGACATAAAAACCCACTTGATAAAGCATATTTCAAGAATTTTGAATTTCTATAGGTATCATCAAAAGTCATCATAAACATTGATGCTTTTCTCTTTTCCACTTCTGATGCAGAATTCTTATAAAGTTTCTCAAAATCAGTTTTACTCAAATTCTTTGTTATCACATTTACTTGCTTCCATTTACCTATTTTATAATCAAGAAAATGAGGAAAAAATTGATCAAACTTAAATAATTTTCCAAATTCAATTGAAGCTTGAGGAATTGATTCTTTTTTATTTTCAAAGTTATAAACAAATATCAATTCATTACATTGTGCAGAAAATGATATTATCCTTCTATATGCTTCTTTTATATCACCAAATGTATACTGAAACCCATCACATGTTGAGAACCATTGTTCTTTGTCACTCAGTAAATTGGTACGTAAAACATATGCAAATTGTAAATTTGTTACATCTATCTGAATATTTTGTCTTTTATCATCAAATTTTAGGGCATGCCTCATGAAAATGTGTCCAGGAATCTTTAAAATCTGTTCCAAGATTTCACCAAACTGGCTCTGACTCATCATGTCTGTAGGACTTTGTGAATGCAGTGCCAGGGATGTAGACTCTGAAGTATCTGGTTCAGAAGCCTTCATCATGCTTTCACTAGCAGCCTTTTTCCTTGGATTCTTAAGCTTTTTAGATGAGGACTTGCTCTTATTTGACTTTTGAGTTTTTCTTCTAGTATTATGTGATGGTGTGAGATAGACTCTCTTTTGATCATCAGATGTGCTTCCTTCCAATCTCTTTGTTTCTTCATCTTTTGAGTTCTCAACTGATTTTGACAAGATATCTGCAACTTCTTCTGTATCATGAGCTTGTACTACATCTTCAATCATTTCTGCCTTGGTTATCAGTTCATTTTGTGGCAGATTCAAAGAACTAGAGGTAGTTGGCTCTGATGGTAGAGTTTGAGAATGCAAATCCTCAAACAATTTTCTTGATGATTTCTTTCTTGGCTTTCTGGTCCTTGTAACCAAGGGCTTGGTATGCAAAATTGGAATTGTGGCAATCTCATCATTGTTGAGGTCAGGTCTATCATTTGATACTTTTTTACTCTCATCTTCAGCAACAAGATTACTCTCTTCAAGATCAAGATCTGTATTTTCATTAGCATCCAGTGCATTCTGTTGTATGTTTTCTCCCACATGAGTCTCTTTTGGTGAAGATTCTTGTTGCAAATCTGAGAGTTTTCCCTTCTCAACTGATCTTTCTTTGTCATCTCCAGGATTTTCAACAATTTCTGTCTGTCCTATGTTCCTCAATTCTTGGTCTGGGTGTGAGATAGTTTCATTTGGTTGACATTCTGGTATAATTTGAATATCTTCTGATGTATTGGAATGAACCTCTTTCTCAATCTCATTTGCAAGAATCTCCTCCACTGCTTTATCAATAGATCTTTGACTTGATATCTTTGACTGTTGATTTGTGGTTATAACTGGTGGGATCTCTTCTTTCATATTGCTCTGCAGGAGTGCAGCAGGTGATCTAACATCAGGCTTCACTTTGTCTTTCAAAACAGGCTGTGATATCACTGGAATTGACAGGGAATTTATATCTTTGTTTGTTTGGACATGCAACACAGTCTTTCTGGAGCCTTTCTTGAGGTACAACTCTGAGTTTGGTGTGGGTTTGATGCTTTTCTGAGAGGGGATATTGGATAGAAGGTCTTCATTTTGATGCTTTTTGAATCTGTTTGTTAATTTGCTCTGGTCCCTTGTAGGTAATTTGGGAAAAGAAGTCTCATATTGAACTATACTATCTTTTTCTTCCCTAAAAGATTGTTTTGTTCCATATTGATCATATCAGGCATTATTGATATATATTTCAGTTAAATTGAGTACATACTTGACTTTTTTCTTGGGAGGTTCATGGACCATTGGGTTCTCAATGGGATATTTTAAGACTGTTGATCCTACAGTGCTTCCAGGCTGATGTTCAAAAAGTGAAAAACCAGGTGTGGCAATTGAACCAGAAAGAATTGAATATTTTTGTGATGTCTCTTGATTTTCATTAAAGTTTTCCAGAGGTATACTTAGCCCCTTCCAGATACTGTATTGATTGTGCCTTGAATTCACTAAATTTGATATGGTATTTTCCTCTGAGATTAATGTTGAGTAGGATACCTTGAAAAGGCAAGGATATACATAGATCAAGAGGTTTTTCATAGAAGAAAATATTTTGTTCCTTTAATCTGGTTGAAAAATATTGAATGCAAGATATGGAGATGGGGGGGATATTGAAGAGAATTTTTTCAGGATGATGGGTATTGGTAATCCAGGCACTGTTTCTCATCTGTTCATGAAACACTGCTTCACCTTTACAAACATGGAAGGGATCTTGAATGGGAAGTGTAACTGTTAAACATGATACAGTAACTAAGACAGACCATGTTTGTAAGAAAGATGTTCAATATGAAACCAAATTGCATTCCAGAATCTTTTTCTAGACTGTGTGGATATTCATGTAGGACACCACTTGATTTGTGTTCAAAATACAGTGATCACAAGTTTTGAAATGGAATAGGGCTGATCATATAACAGCTCACAATGAAGACAGAAGAGTCATTTAGAAAGAGATATACCTCCCAATATTCCAAAATGTTGATTGAATCCAGATATCTTATATCCACACACAAATTGTACTAGACGCCCATGGGCCCTGATTGATCACTGTAGATACTTTTGATTTCAAGCTTGTCAAATGTGTCCCACAAAAAGTCAGCAATTTGGCACATATTTTTCTGGGAAGCTTTGCAAAATCAATAATATATAAGTTACAGAAGTGTAATAAAGGCCTCCCTCAAGGCTTTGACTGTGCTTTTGTGATACCTGACTGGTGCATACAATATATACCATCTTTTGGGTAGAAGGATATTACCATTGAGAGTTGGCTAAGAGATCGATTGTATGTTGTAGTCAGTGTTGATCAAGCTCTATGCTGCCCTCTCCGCCTCCCTTACATCTACCAGAATTTGATGGATGCACTGTTGTCTTTCAACAATTTTGTGGCTTTGGTAATGTATGGTTGCAAACTCACACCAGGTTATGGACTCATTCTTCACATAAGGTAAAGATTTATCGGATGATAAAACATTGGTATCATCTGTAATAACAGGTAATAACTCATTGTAGCTCCCTAAGTGAGATAAATCACAGAGCATGGGAAGGCAGGGTCAACTAATGCATTATTGTGCACCAGAAAGGAAAAAGTCAAATAAATCAGGAATCTTCCCCAAGTTACGGGCCTATACATGAAGGCCAAAGCATGCAAGAAGAAAAACGATCATTCGGACCTTTCGCACTGAATTCGCAATAATCCAATATGAGCAATTCCGTCATCCAGAATATAAAGTCTGAGGCAAGACCTGCAAGACTTTATCTCGCTGCGAAGAAACACTGGAGTCAAGTTCCAGATGGGTTCAATCAATTGCGAGTCATCGTTGGACTCAAGGGCATCGCGTGTTTAGAGAGACTAAAGTGATATCATTTTCTTTTACCATCAGGTCAAAAGTCTTGACGGTAGGCTACATTTGAGCATTTTTTAAAAGATACGTGACATAATAATATTTGGAGTAGAAAACAAGAGGTTCAAGGACTTTTTCAACATATCATTCGTAACGACTGCGGGATGAGTCGTCCATGTTGAGTCGTCCCATACCGTAATCATTTTGTCGCTCGTAATCCTAAGAGTAAACAAGCGACATTGACGTCAATCTTCTGAGCTTGGGAATATTTTGGGAGCGCATCACCAGATTCGACATCTTTTGGATACTCACCTCTCTGGAAGAATCGTCTCGTTCACGATATTCGTTTCTGTCTCGGCTGTGGGATTTTGGTTTGTGTTTGTGTTTGCGATCAGATTTAGATTTAGATTTATGCTTCTTGTGACCATGCTTGGAGCTGCCGCTCGAACTTTCGCTCTTAGAGCTACTCTTGCTGCTACTATGGGAGCTCTTTCGTTGATGGTGACGAGATGCGACATACCTAGCGGATCGATCCTGGTCCTGTGAATATTCACCAGGATTTTTGTACCTTGATTCTCCATGATGACTGCGGTTGCCACTATTGTACTCCTGTTGGGCGTCTCCATATTGGGCAGTATGCCGAGCCTCGCGGTATGACCCGCCATTGTTTGTGTCATACTCATCATCGCGCGCTTGAGTTTGGTGAGATCTACCAGGGTATTCAGATTGGCGATTGGTTTGATAGTCATCCTCGGTATGTTCACGTGCACCATGTCTTTGCCCTTCGTATGAGGATTCGTCTAAACCACCCTGGTTGTATGAGACTCTATTGGTTCGCTCGTTCTCGTGATCATTTCGCTGGTCGAAACGCGATGAATCTACATGTCTACTGCCATGGCGGCCAAAACCTTCACTCTGATATTGTTGGTACTCGTTGCCCTGGGTGTCCCCTGATGACCATTTCAAGTCAATGACATATCTTGTGCATTGAACGAGGGTGACAAATGACACTCACCATCGTAGCCTTGATTTCGTAAAGGTCGGTGGGTTTGTTGCGAACTGCGAAGTTCGTCTTGAGAAGAATCCACTTGTCCACTACCATGGCGGGCGAAACCTGCGCTTTGATTTTGTTGGTACCCATCACCTTGTATGTCCCCTGAGATCATTCCAAATCAATCACATCTTCTTTGCAATCAATAAACGGGGCCGAAAATGTCGCTCACCATCGTAGCCTTGATTGCCTGAAGGTCGGTCAGTCTGTTGTGTCCTGCGAAATCCGCCTTGATCACTTTGATAGAGGTTTGCATTTGCGCCTTGTGGATTTCTCGTATAAGCTCCGCTCGAAGCGTGTTGATTATATTGGGAGCTTCTAGCTGGCTGCGAAGTCGAGTAGGAGCTGCGAGAATTGAATTCATTGCTCGCGGATCCATCGTCCATTTGATAAGAGGGCCTCTCGTGTGCTTGGTTGCGTCCCTCTGGACGAGATTGATTGGCGTTGTACGAAGTTTGACTTTGCCCGATGGAAGAGTGTGCGTGAGCGTTTGATGCCCCGCCGGAACCGATGCGAGGGTCAGAACCATCTTCGGTAGTTTTCCTTTGGTTTCGATGATTACGAACACTGTCCTGGTTTGTGTTGGGGACTTGTAGGTTAACGCCATCTCATGGAAGTGTTGCATGGCTTCGACGTACTTTGGTCAAGCTTTTGAGAGTTAATTCACGATCATCCACATCCATGCCGTCCAACCACTTTTGCATATACTTCATCATTTGCATTTGAATATCCGAATTTTGGCTGGCATAATTAGGATGGTGAATGGCTTCTAAGATCTAGTTGTGAAGTCATGCAATCCCATAGTTAGTCTGGCAAGGCGCATATATGAGCGTGTGGTAAGTACGTACTTGATCAATGACCCGATCCGGATCATCATTGTTGCTCCATGCATCTACAATCAAGTTGACAGTATGTTTCACAATGATCACAGATATATTTCCAGCTGGGTCGTTGAGTATATTAGAGAAATGATCTTTGGCAAGGACTGAATGAGTGGGGTCAGATGCATTAGGGTCATTGAACACGGTCCATTGATCGTTTCCACTAATGACAGCCTGACTTCCTTCTCCTATGGCAGTGCTAGCTTGCATCAAGATGGGTCTAACATAGGGGTCAATGGTGATCATGATGTACTGGGTGAGCGCCAAAGATAGATTTTCAAGGAGTTCGCCCAAACCGGGAACGCCCTCGATGAGCTCCTCAATGCCTGTGTGTGGAAAGTGAGTCAGGTGAATGAAAGAGTACCGATATCTGAATCTGGCTGGACTCACGTCGCATCAAATTATCGCGTATCACGAAGATGTCCCACAATTGCTGTTGCAGCTGTTCGGGGGCAAGCTGGTCGATACGGCCCTACACTCGTACCACGTGAGGAAAACAGTGACATCAGTGCAACAGCGGAGATGTCGGTCAAAAGTTACTGACACCCACATCAAGGTCGAAAGCCTTCTTCTTTTGATTCATCTGATCTAAATCGTCGTTCACAGTGGTATCACCATTGCTACCACCGAGGGGCAATTTACTCAAAATGGACTTGATAAATTCAAATCTCCCTCCATCCGATTGTTTGTTTTGATTCTGGGCTTCATCCATCTGAGCAGTCAAATCAGCAATTGACGCAGAGGACAATTTGTCACTCGCCTCCCCGAGCATTGAGAAACAAAAGTCGGCTCCTGCAAATGTGCCGGTGACGAGCGGTGGGACAGGTCCATCCGGGCTGTTGACTCGAACTGCGATGGAATACGTTAAACGTCTTAGATGGCTGAAGTGCAAAGGCAGCGGAACCATTGCGCCTACCATTTTCTCCCACGTGCGCAAAAACCTGCTTGTGGCCAAGTTTTTGAAGTGCCAACTCACACCAATTACCTGCAAGAATCTTCATCAGTGAGCGAAGTACAATGTAAAGTGGCCACATCTGAAAGTAACGATGTGACACCTACTATGCGCAGAGAAGTCTTCCAGAGTGTGCAATCCGGTCCCCAGAAGTCGAAAGCTTTCGTGTTCCTTGTCCTGGTTATTTTCCGCGCGAGCTTCCCTGCCAATTTGGATGCACTTTTGGAAAGTTCGCCTGATACATTTAGTCGAAGTATCAAATTCTTCATGATCCGATGCAATGTATTTCTTCATGCCATTGCGTTCATCAATTTGAAGTTCCCGGTCCTCGTCAACTCGTGGTCGAAGCCGACGGTCGTAACTTTGAGGATCTTCGCCTTCCCCATACCCTTTAGGATTCTGATGACAAGAATCATAAGTAAAGTAGGTGGAAAATCGGCCGAAGGGGTCAACTCACATCAATATGCTCGGTAAGCAAATAAACGGACAATCGTTCCCGAGTCACCTGGAATTCTTTTGTGGCATACCCTGGGCAAGACATCGCAGTGAGTGTGTATTAATCAACTCGGATGCTAAGTCAATCAACCTGACTTACCGAAAGTTAGGAAGCCCATCGTCATGATACATATCACCAGCGATTCAGCTGTCATGGCCTTGAACCCAGCGATATCGCACACTTGGGACAAGTCCCTCAACCAGTCTATGTGCAAGGAAGAGATTGGACCAATAAGTGAATCTGGGAGTTTCTGGGCATACTACTGTTATACTCACTTCCGAAGTAAACCCTTTTGACATCTAATCCAGAGAACTTTTTACCTCCCCGGGCACGGCCACGCCCTTCACCTGAGCCCGAATTGAAGAAAGCACTAGCGATAGCGCCGATGATTGCTCCACCACCTTGTCCCGCTACTTTGACCAAGCCTTCGAGTACGTCTGAGATGACCAGGTATATTGGCATCAGCTCCATACGTTGATGAGACATCAGCCTGACGAAACGCAATACATACCATCGATATCGCCATGACGCCAAGCCTAAGGAATGCAGCTGATCAGCAACTCATCGTTCAACAAACCAAATACGAAAGCCAAAAGAGAAAATATGCATACCTTGCCTTTGAGATAAGCAGCGTCTGGAATTTTGCCCTGAAATGTCGAAGAGAGGCATGTCTGAGTCAACTTGATTACAGTGATGGGTTTTGCCGGACAACAAGAGTTCCGCGATCGAACTTACAGAGCCAAAAGCAGAAACACCTGGTAAACAAACAATCAAGCCTATGAAAAACAAAGGATACAACCAGGTAGGACTAGCATTGCTATACGATCGTACAAATGACATGATGTTGGGCAAGGTTGCAGAATTCTAGTCTTGTTTACCGTCGCCGAAGTGAAATTAATGAGCAAAGTAGAAAAGGTCAAGGATGGTCACTCAAAGATCTTCGTGAATTCCGAGAAAGACGCGATAAGCTATCGTTGGAAATGGTTTTTGACAGTCTGATGATTGTCAATCGTTGAGGTGATCACCGCAGTCCCGAGGGATCGGACCTGAACAAACACTTTAACACAGCCGTAACTTTAAATCACAATCAAAGTGATGGATCTGTACACACTGCAATCATGACGCAATACGTACATTATCTTTATAACAAAGCCCTCTCTGCGCGGCCGCGTCCGCGCCCTCGCAGAGGGGCTTAGGACTAATTGTGATTTTTTGGCGTGAGCACTACAAGAATTAAGTCTCCTTGAGTAGTTTTTTGCGTTTTTACACTTCCCTCACAAGCAAGCCTCACTTGACTCCTTATTCAAAGGTGTTCAAAACAACTTTCTACATGATTGCGTAGCCTAACATGATAGGCAATCTGAGTAATGCGGCCAAAAAAGTGGTGTGAAGAGTCTTACAACACGCCTGTATTGTTGATTCCAAAATTGGGTACGGTGTGGATACACGCTGTACGCCTCCTTACAAGTGGGACATAAGCCTTGAAAACCCGCCTCAAGAACAGCATGGTGGAGTGGTTTTTACCTCTTGATAACAAAAGATGCACATGTAGAGAATTATGATGAACAACTTTGTCTGCAGAGTAAAGTGAGGCTTGCTTGTGAGGGAAGCGGAAAAATGTGAAAAACTACTTAAGGACACTTGATCCTTGTAGTGCTCACACCAAAAATCCACAAATAGTCCTAAGCCCCTCTGCAAGGGTGCGGAAGCGGCCGCGCAGAGAGGGCTTTGTTAAGCTAGCACAATACACCACAAGGACACGCCAATGTCTTAGGGACGACCACGTCTTTTGCAGGGGAAGGGATATCAGGGGATATCCTGACAAAACTGATCCAAGGAGCCCAAGTCAGATTCCAAATTTGGGACATCCCACGGGCTTCCAAGGGTGTTCCTATTTAAATGTAGGCCCAGCCAGGCATCCTGAGTGTGTGCTGCGGACGTCTGCGCGCACTGACATCCAGGAGACAGCCCAAACGGGGGTGCAGATGGAAGCATACAATCTCAGACGGTCCCAATGTCCTTCCACTCAAAAGTGTCTTTGTGATGTAGACTATGGGATGAGCCACACACAGGGACTGCCCCCATATTTCCACGACAGGACCCTGGAATGCCCCTATGGGGGTCTGTGACGTAAAAGGTGGGTTTTTGCGCAATATTTTGAGGAAAAATCAAGTATGTATGTGTCCTAAAGGGTTTTTTTGCCAATTTCTGCTCAAATGTGTGTGACTTGTTGGAATTACGGTTGTTCTTTTGCTTTCAAAGTCTTCCATCTTTTTAGTACAATAAAATATTGTAATTTCATTGTAATAATCTTTGATCTTTCCTCTTTTGTGTTTCTCTTCAATCAACATGACATCATTACTATCAATGAAGATTGTTATGTCATCCACATCATCACTCATCATGTTTTCATGTATGTCAATTTTTGTCTTTTGTGTTCACTATATAAACTGATCCCAAATCTCAGTTTGATGTCTTTCTTCTTCATCTGACTGTTTCTCTAAAACATATCTTATCATAAGATTTGTAGTGTTGTTTGTTCTCCTCACTTATTTTAAGATTTGTTTTGTTTGTTTGGAATCAGTCCAACATGATGTGAAAGGGGGTTTTTGAGCTCCAAGATTTTGATGTGCGTGACATGAAAGGTGATGTTTCACATACCAGATAGGATTAGGTCTGGTTAGGTTCTGTTAGGTTTCCGCCAAGGCTGTTGAAGCTCTGGAGCTTCTGGAGCTCTCAGCAGCCAGAATTCCACAAAATCAACCCCACACCGCGTAACTCAGTATACAAGCACATACACCTTCCATCAAAGTACATCAAACACATGAAAATGTTGTCTTTTGAACAAACTCTCCAAAAACCCTTGACCTATGCAACCACTGTCCAAATCTTCAAGAAGGCACTCATCAAGATTTGATATCCACGACTTTCTCAAATGCTCCAGTTGCTGAGGACGAGGAAGGGATGTGGTATTCAGTCAACAGTACTCTTGATAACGTATTTGGTGTTGACTGCATCAAAAAAATATCAAAAGGGCCCTGTAGGCTTTGCATGGTGGTTGGATGTATCCAGAAAGCTCAAAAGCATCACACATGGGATGGTGATTCTGACAAGATTATCAGGCTCAAGCTAGAAAATATCATATCCTCACTTAAAGGTGACTGTTGACCAGTTTTGATATGGAAAGTAAGAAGTGTGAGACCAATTCAAGCCTGAATTTTGATTCAATCAGATGCTGAGGCTGAAGACACATCTGATGAGCAACCTGCTACAAAGGTCAACAAGAAACAACAAGTTGTATCCAACCCAAAAAACTCAAACACCCCAAAGCCTCCGACCAAGCAAGCAAGATGTGACAGTTCCAATAAATCAAATGCCAACATCAATTCATCAGAGGTCATCAAGGTCATTGTCTTGTCCTGCAACAATGGCAATGATACACGAGGCATTGAAGGCTCTATGACTCAAAAGCTCCAAGTCAGGCAAACAAAATTAATTGAATTATGTCTGTTATCAAGACCAGGCAATAATTGCAAGCAATGCAAGGTGGAGGAGATTCTTGGTGGTAAAAACTTCTCATGCCATTGCAGTGCCAAAACAATATGGCTTAGTAAACATAATTGAGATAAATCACAGAGCATGGGAAGGCAGGGTCAACTGATGCATTTATGAGCACCAGAAAGTAAAAAATCAAATAAATCAGGAATCTTTCCCAAACATCTCTATGATGTAGTTTTCATCATTCATCTATTGTGATCTAATAGTTACTCATGTCAAATCATGGGAATATAAATTTGGTTAGTTTATATCTTATTTGGTATTCTGGAAGAATCAATTGACCATATTTTTCTTGATTTTATTATCAAGAGTCTCCTTCACCCTTTCAGGATGGAAATCCAAAAGGATCACTATATCAAATAGTGACTGCTCAAGGTTTTCAGGTATCTCAAAGAACTTTCTATTGATGCATCCAGATGATCTTCAATCAAGCTATTGGTTACACTCCTTAGTGTCTCCCTATATATTTCATAAATAGGATATAATTTATTCCAATTCTCTAGGCCACTGATCTTCTCCTTCCTGTACTGATAGGCCCCAAAAAGGGAAAAATTAAGTAAATGAATAATTTCTCCCAAACATCTCTCTAATGTAATTGTCACCATTCATATATTGTGACTTTATAGTTACTCATGTCAAATAATGGGGATGGTACTCTGGATTGACAATCATTTTCTTGATTTTATTATCGTGAGTCTTCTTAACTCTTTCAGGATAGAAATCCAAAGGGGATCACTATATGAAACAATGACTACTCTAGGATTGAAGGTATCTCAAAGAACCTTCTATTGATGCATCCAGATGATCTACATTCAATCTATCTTTTGCACTCCTTAGTGTCTCCCTATACATTTCACAAATAGGATGTAATTTATTCCAATTCTCTAGACCACTGATCTTCTCCTTCCTGTACTGATAGTAATCCCCAAATAAGTGTGACTTCTTCAAACACTTTTTTGGGACACTGCGATCCCAATTACCCACTACACGCAAACTCTTCCTACCCTGATTGAGATTGCTTTTGAGCCATGCCTTGAATTCTATTAGAAACTCGGCTTTCAAGCCAACATGTGTTGCAATCAATACTTCCCCTGCAGTCAAAGTTTGTGTTCCATCACCATCTTTACTAGATGCCACTTCTGATGCTTTTATTCCCATTTCATCCGAAAGCATTGCTAACATCTTCAATCGTTCCTGGAAGATTTTGGATATCTTTCCCTTTTCAGCAACAAAAAAAGTCCTTGTATACTCCTCTACCCATGAATGATCATAGACATAGAAAGTAGCATTTTTTTGCAAAGTTATCCTTCCATTCATGGTGTTGATCAATTTTTTTACTTTACTTGCAATTTCAGCCTTCTTCAAAGCTTTCCAGTTCACGTTTTCTGATGATAAATCAAGTGCATCAGATATGGCTCCCATCAATGATAAAATGGCTCCTTGATGTATGATTCCACTGGATAAAGCATCCATCACAAACTTTGAATTTCTATAGGTGTCATCATAAGTCATCATAAAGATTAATGCTCTCCTCTTTTCCAACAGATGTCCATAGTTGAAATTAAGGTGTTGCATCTTTTCTGTATCCAGGTTTTCTAAAATTGAAAGGAATTCTTTCCATCTACCTTTTCCATAATCAAGAAAGTCTGGAAATAATTTATCAAATTTCAGTAGCTTTCCAAGTGCATAAGAAGCAGGTGGAAGTGCCATTTTTTCATACTCAAAATTGTAAACACATTGTCTTTCAACACATTGTGCATGCAATTCTAATACTCTCCTATGAGACTCTTCTATGTCACCAAACATATCCTGGAAAGCATGAATAGGTATGAGCCAACTGTCTTTTGCAACCAGGAATTTCTTGTGTTGGACATATTTAAAGTGAACATCTGTCACATTGATCTTGATATTCTTTTGTTTGTTGTCAAAATTAAGGGCATATTTCAGAAAAACCAATTCAGGAATCTTGAACAGCTGTTCTTTGATTTCTTCAATCTGGTTCTGAGTCATTGGGGGTATGAGTTCCTGTGAATGCAAGTTTGCAGATGCTGAAGTTTGCTGCTCAGGATCCATTGATATTCTTTTACTAGGACCCTTTTTCCTTGGATTCTTGAGCTTTTTAGACATTAGCTTCAGGACCTTTCCTCTTTCTTCTTTTCTACTCAAAGCCTGAGACAATGTATACTTGGTATTATTTTGATCATAAGAGGGAATTTCTTCCAAACCTTTTATCCCTTCATTTTTGAATACATCAACATCCAGTGAGAAGATATTTTTTCCTTCTTCTATAGCATTCTCTTCCTCTTTGTTTATCCCTTCATTCTTGAATATATCAACATCCAGTGAGGAGATATTTACATCTTCTCTAGCATTCCTTTCCATCTCCTTTCCAATTATCTCTTCCTTGTTTGTGAAGTTTTCCTGTGGCAAATCCAAGGACCTTTCAGAAGCTGACTGGAATGGTGAAGCTTGATTGAGGGAATGCTTTAGTGGTCTGATTGACAAATTCTTCTGTGAACTTCTGGTCCTTGATCTCATTGGATATGTATCCACAACTGAACTCTTGATAATCTGGCTTTCAGGGATTCCTTTGGATACCTTCTTTTTCTGATCATTGGGAATAATTTCATTTGTCACAAGACTCAGATCCTCAACTTTGGTGGTGTTCTCTGCCACAACAGATTTCTTTGGTGGGGATTTTGACTGCAGAGCATGAAGTTTTCCTTTGACAACCCATCTTTCTTTCAAATCTTTAGGAAATCTCAAAATTCCTTGGTCTCCCACATCCTTTGATCCCTTTTCTGACTCTGAGACAATTTCTTTTTGGTGAACTTCTCCACTGCTTTTACATTGTTTTGGGTCATTCAAATCATATTTGGTCTCAAATCCCTGCCCTTGAATATCTCCTGATATCTGTTCAATAGAATTGTTGTTTGTTTTTTTCTGTTGTTCATTAATATTTACATCCAGGTTGATCTCTTTCTTGATATTACTTGGAACAACAACTTCAGGAGGTGTTGAAACTTCCTTCACTTTGTTTTTCAGCAACTGGTGTGAACTCACTTGGATTGGCAGGTCATCTTTACCTCTGTTGGTAAACAAACTAGGTGTGGCGGCATGACTGATGGTTTTCTGAAATTCCAAATATGAGGTTGATGGGATCTCATCTTCTTTCTGGTTAAAACTTTGAGTCGGAGGTACAGATTTTTTTCCTTCAATTACATGTCTTGCTGACCTGTTTGGTGCCCTTGAGGGAAGTCTAGGAAATGAAGTCTCATATACATCTGGTACAATCATATATTCCTCCCTGGATCAAAATTTGTATTGGGATTACTTAAATCAGATCCATGAAAATTGATGGATTTTGTTCAAATTGAATACATACCTCACTATCTTGTTGGGAAAATTGGACCCCCTTGGGTCCTTGCAAGATGGCTTTGAGACTTCTGACATTCCAAGGCTTCCTGGCTGATGTTCAAAAAATGAAAAACCAGGTATGGCAATAGAGCCAACAGGGATTGAATCCTTCTTGGATGTCTTTTGTGTTTCATAGAGATTTTCCAGAGATATTTGGAGCCCCTTCCAAATATTGTATTGATGAAGGTTAAAATCTGAGATTGAATTAGTGGTTTCCTTCTTTGAAATCAATGAAGAGTAGGATACCTTCATGAGTAAAAGACACTTGTAAATCAGGAAGATCTTCATAGAAGCCCAAGCTTTCATTCCTAGAATTTAAAGATAAGATCTTCAAGTCCAGGTGTGAAATTGGTAGCATATGATATGCTTCTTACAGATACTCACTAAAGAATAACATTTTTATATGTTCATGCAATCTTAAAGTTAAATATCCTCAAACATGTATGAAAATTATGGTTTGAAATTAAACCACTGAAACAAACTCAATATCTGTTGCTGTAGCTCATAGAAATCTATTAGCCAACACAGATCTCATTCAAAACTGTTCACAATCAATGCAATAATTCTGTTTTGAAGATCTAGACTTGAACATTAAGTACATTTTGTCCAAGAGACAGTTTGATGACCATTCCAAAGACTTTCATTGGGGTTTTAAAGATTAAATAAGGCATGAGTGATAACACTACACCAGATGACATCTTTTCCCAGGGGTATAGAAAATTAGTGTGCCACTGTGTATAGAAGGATATGAGTAGAGTACTTTTATATACCCATAAAGATACACTCATCTATGCCCATACAACCCATCATGTTCTATACCCACAGATAACAATCTTTCTATAACCATGTAAAATCAATTTAAATAGATACTGGAGGTACTTTTCGAGCTTTATTCAACAGGCAAGAATGATCAATCCATCAGTGATGATGTATGAATGTGAATGGAATCTGCCAATCTGTGCAAAATTACATACACACTCACATATGTTGCCAAGAATGCAAGAGTATCCTTTGTGAGATTAGAAATGTCCAAAAAATGAGAGATTCTATGCACTGTGGTGGTGGCTTCTGTTTGGGCTCAAGATATGCCACCGGTGAGATATGCAGCTGAACCAATAGTTCAGTATTTTTCATGAAAAAAGAGGTATAGGTGAACGGCAGTGATGGTAAAGACTGGATAATTTAATAGGATTGAAATCCAAGTTAAGCTATTCAAGTGAAGTGTTTGAAGTCAATCATTATTTGACAATTTCTGACCAAATCAGCAAGAAACTTATCTAACTTGCTAAAGGCCCCAGTCAGATGAACCAATTGTCTGGATGAAATCCAGGTACCACTGAAAAGTAATCAATATACATTCCTGATGGTTGGTGATATGGGAATAATCCTATCACAACCAACATCTTGTCAGGAATCTCTATTGTGGGCTAGATCCCTGAGGTTTGAGTTGAGGCAGGAAATGAGTGGTTGGATTTTATGAAAGGATGGTATGATCACAAACTATCTGGCTGGGCACAGAAGTAAAAGGACGCCTTGGAGGACCCAGAATTTGGTACAAGGGCTGGTCTACTCACCAAGCCCAAAGAGAAAAGTAGTACACAGAGCCAGCTTCCAGCCAATGTCTGTCCAACAAAGCAATGCTCTTTTGAGCTATGGCTGTGCTTCCCGTTGAGCTAGCCTGACTGATCCAGCCTTTCTGGTACATGATCATGAAGCATCCTTGAAGAAGATGAGAAGAAGTCAATCTTCTCTACTGTGAGGGTAGGGTACTCTTTGGGTATACTCTAAGCTCACTAAAGCTGGGAATAGGGTAATTGGGTATTATAAAACAATTTATTTATAATTATAAAAGATATAATTAATGAAAGCTGGATCCAGGGCTTTCCTTCAATCTTCCAATTGACAGATTAAAGAGTGAGGTATATATAACTAAACTGGTTGTTCTTATGGTCACCAACCTTGGGTTGTTCTTATGGTCACCAACCTAAGTACTTGTATATAGGCCACTAAACTTTGAGTTGTGAGAGGTCACCAACCTAGTATTGATTCTACTTGGGGAAAGTAGAGGATCCAGAAAAGTGAATGGTGTATTACTTACTTTTAGTCAGGAAGCTATTTAAAGTACTGAAGCAAATCACTAGCCTTATTTTCATAAGACTCTTGATTATGAACTTCAATATTAATTTAAAGTTGTTCTTTAAAAGTGATGTGTAACAAAAGCTTTGGGGAATCTGCTTGAAGGCTGAGAGAGGAGAGGTTTATATACTCTTCTCTCCAAAGATAACTGTTATCACTACAATGGTTGAGGGTTATCCTTAATTATTATTATTATTATTATTATTATTATTATTATTATTATTATTATTATTATTATTATTATTATTATTATTATTATTATTATTATTATTATTATTATTATTATTATTATTATTATTATTATTATCATTATTGCTACTTATAATTAATTACATATATATGTTGATTATACTATGTAGTACAAGCATTTTAACTCTTGACACTGAGTTATGAGGTGAAATTGGTGTCTTATTACATATTACATGTGGTTTTGAGTGTACAGGTATATGTAATTAGTGTTTTTAGATGGTTTATTACATGTTACATATATTCTCTAAGCTTTATGTACCTGTAATTAAGTTTCTTAGAGCATCCGCACTTGTGTGGTAAATCACATGCGGTAAGGTGAAATTTACCGCAACTGCAGGGCCTTTCCCACACTGGTGAGAAATTAGCCCCGCGGTAGTTAAATTTTGATTGATTTGCTTTAGCAAATCAATAAATTTACTGATTGGCTAACGCATGCGGTAGCCAAATTGCCAGCCCCTTCTTCACTTCTCAAGCACACCAACTTGCCAACTTGCCAACTCAACTCAACTCTGACTCAACTCCTCTCAATCCCTCTCAACTCAAAACACCTGACTTAAGAATCAATGGAGACCCAACTGTCTTCTAATTCATCAAACTAATGGGTATGTCTGGTTTCTTACTGTATGATTCTCTTTATCCAACGTTCATTAAGATTGTTCTACCTTACATGTGATTATATATATGTTCAATGAGATTTTAGATTGATTGATATAGAATTTGTATCCTGTGGATTGGGCTTAAAAGGGTTTTAAATCAAAGTGGATCAATTTCTGATTGTTTGTTTTGATTTTAGAAGGTTTTTAATGTTTCTTGTCCTTTGGATTGACTTCAAAAGGATTTGAAAAATAAATATCACATTCAACTGGAGAGGATATATGCAAAAGGGTCTTCATTCTCTGCATTTCTTTTCAAATTCTCAATGGTCATCAACATGATCAATTTTAATTAATGGTGCAATGAATCTTTATTTGCTTGTCTACAAACCTCTCTGTGCCAACCATCCAGCGGTGATGAGATCTCAAGTTACTCTCAAATGAACTTTCCTGTCCCAAAGCTCTTCTTCCCTGGCAGGGATCGCTTGGAACGCACTGATTGATTGAAAAGTTGATTGATTTTGTTGTTTGGTATATTTTGAGTCTGTAAACTCTGCATCAGTGTGGAATCCAAATTACTTCTTGAGTTAGTTAACTACTGTGCAGGTAATTTTGGCACAAGTGTGAAATTTGGTCACGTTAAGTAATGTTTTACTTAATGTAGAGGTTGTTACCGCACATGATCAAGTTAACAACTGCAAACAAGTGTGGATGCTCTTAAGGGTTAGTTATATGTTACAAGTTAGTCTTTGGGTACATACATATGTACTCAGGGCTGACATCTACCCTGATCCCACTTTTTGGAGTCCAATGATTTGATAATCATGAGTCTATGGTAAAGCATAATCCATCAGTTGTTATCTTTCTGCGAAAAAATCAAATTAATAAATCCCTCAAGATTTTTGTATTTAAATTTCTATCAAGAAATCAATTTATGAATTGTTTCAAAGTATATTTAATAAACAAGAACAAGTGCCCTTTTTTCATAAGAATGCACCGCCAACATAGATGCCTCAGATTGAAAAATCCGAGGCATCATTGGATGGAAACCCTCGGACAGGTCTTGTCCAAGGATTTGATCCGAGGTATTTTTTGACGCAAAATAATACCTCGGATCAAAACCTCGGAGAGATTTTGTCCGAGGATTTGAGTCCGATGATACCTCGGATTTTTCAATCCGAGGCATCTTTGTTGGCCGTGATGTAGATTGATTCATGAGTTCTTTTCTGGAGTCTATGTATAGGTTAATTTTTAGGTTTCAATTTGTTCAAACATTCATCTAAATCAAATCTTGAATTTAAAAAACCAAATATTTCAAGATGAGTAAACCAAAAGCAGTTTGTTTGATCATCTGTCTATATAATAATATAAATTGCAGAAGCCTATATGTAAGTTAATCTCATGTGAAAGATTGACAAGACATCTTTTGTTTCTAATAGAGGAGATCTTAGCTCAGTGTTTGAGTTTGTTCTACTCAAGTCAATTTGTCAGCCCTGAGTACCAAACCATAGTACCAAAGGCTGACACATAATAATAAGAAAAGCTTTAAAAACAATAATTACAACTCAGTCTCAGTCTGAAGAGTCAAATTACATATGAATTAACATATGTAACATGTGTAAACCATATGTAAAAGACTGTGTAAGTACACAACTCTTATATTTCCTAAGATTACATACATTGTACAACTGTAACATGTATGTAACAAAGTAGAAAGGTTTATAACTATATGTAATAAAACCTAACCTTGGAACCGCAAATTGTGCGCATAAGATTTTCAATCAAGAACCCTTAAACCTGCATAGTAGCTCCATTAGTCAGAGTTTAAAGTGCTAAACACTATAAAAGAATTTAGTGTTTTTAATCAATTTATTGCTAGTCAGGAAGATAATTGATTAAGGGAAGTCACTGAAGATTCAGTGCACAGTTTCTACTAAAATACTAGTAGAAACTTCTGACAAATCCCTTGAAAAGCCTTTCTTTAAAGGTCCTCTAACTGCAGTCTATGCTTGTTTGTTACAAGTATTGAAATAACAAAACACGGAATGAAATTCTACGCGCTTGAGCAGATGTTTGCACCTGGACAGACAGGTGAGATGATTAAGCTCAAAGACTCGAAAAGACTTGTAAAGAGAAAGATGGGCGGAGGGAACTTGACGCCTTACCTGGACAGACAGGTGAGATGATTGAGCTCAAAGACTCAAAACAACTTGTAAAGAGAAAGATGGATGGAGGGAACTCGACGCCTTACCTGCAAGAGAGCAGGACTAAAACAAGCAGAAAGTTGTGAGTGAAACTTTCCCTAACGGTGTTTATATATTCCAAGTAATCAAAAGAAATAAGAGAAAGAGCAGTAAAAAGAGCTATGTATTCACCTGGACAGACAGGTGAGATGATTGAGCTCAAAGGCTCGAAAAGACTTGTAAAGAGAAAGATGGGCGGAGGGAACTCAATGCCTTACCTGCAATAGAGCAGGAGTAAAACAAGCGGAAAGTCTAGAACGGCAAGGTGAGCGGTTGTCGTATACAATGTACTGGAGACAAAAAACTTACTCTTAGTGAAACTTTTCCTAACGGTGAGGAAAGAACTCAGAGTCAGAGAGGACAGAGGTATATAAGAAAACACGAGGCGAACAAACAGAGAGAAAATTTTTGACAACATTGTATGAGCTAGCCCAGAAGGGAAACCTAGAGAACTACGGGTAACAACTAACACTCAAAGCGGATCAGTACTACTCCCAAGAGGTAAGTTCTTCCATATCTATATCACCCTTGAAACTACATCACACCTGACCATTTCTCCCTTCCATCCTTCTCCTTGCTTGTGATGTACTTGACCATAACACCCTTAATACCATACCGTGGTTTTTACCATAACAAGTATAGTACAAGAACCTTGTTTTGTCCTCCTTTAAACTTTGTAAATCAGAATCCCTACAAGTTTCTACCTGTTCCGTAGTGATTTATCCCTGGCCCCCAAATGCCAGGGATTGAGCTGCCCAAGCAATCAACTTTTTTTGTAAAACATCAGAACAAGCACCAATCCCCCCATTCCCCAAACTTCTTTCTCTCTGAGACCTAACCTGGTTCCTGTACCCTGACCCCAGACAGGTCACCAGTCTGCCAGGGAATCACTGGGGATCCTCAAGTACCATTCCCTGGTGGTTCTTGGCAAATACCCCTGAGCACAACCTTTCCCAAACTTTGATTTGTCTGCTTTTCACACAAATCTTTTCCTTGGCTTCCCTGAGGAGAATCACTCTTTTTTGACTCTCAGAATGACCCTGGGCCTGTCCATCCCCATGGTTCTGGGACCCTTTGGATGCCAAAACAACCTGCAGGGGTGTACTGTGGGGAACCCCAATTTAGAATTGCTTTTTTGACTCTCAGATTTACCCCTGGACCCAACCATCCCCATTGTTCTGGGAACCTTTGGAGGCCAGGAAAACTCCCCAGGGTGTACTGTAGGGATCCCCAATTTGACAGGTCTTGGGGCTCAACCTGACCTACCACCTGGCACCATAACATCTGTCTTAGTTTTAGAGGTCTTTTGTGAAACTGTTAAAGTTCTACAACCAATTTCACAAGGAATTTATAAAAGATGTATACTTCTAGTGACTATGGGGTGGGTAAGACCTTTTTCATCTCCAGAGAAATTCAACCTAATACTCACTCTGGTCTTCCTATAACTTCAAACTTACAGATCAGAAACCAGACTGAGATAAGCTTTCAAAAGTTTTCATCACACTTCAAAAAACTTATATGTACCCAACCTAAATGAATTTCTACAGGTAAGAAAGATTACTCAATCAAAATAATTTGACAGGCACTGTGATTTAGTTTATCTAGCTGCTCATGAAGGTCACTCTTTTAAAAATTCAAAAAAAATTACTTGGAGGTGAGGTTTTTACACCAAGGCTTAATTGGAGGTACATACTAGAAAGTTGACAAATGCATTCAAAATAAACTCAATTACAACAATAAGAATGGATGAGTTCCCGGGATGTTTGGTTTGGAAAGTTAGATTCTTCAAATCAATTGAGTTGAGTTGAATGTTTTTATTGGTCTAGTCTTCAACTTATGAAAGCTTTTTTCCCTTGCTTTCTCTCTTTCTCTCTTTCTCTCTTTCTCTCTTTCTCTCTTTCTCTCTTTCTCTCTTTCTCTCTTTCTCTCTTTCTTACTTCTTTTTATGTATGGTCATCAGTATAAGATCCTTTTCAACATATATTCAATTCTTATCCTCCGCAAAAGAAAACCCAATCTTTCAACAACATTGTATCATATTTTTTTTCACATATTTATCCAAAGTAAAGAAACCAGAACATATATATCCAAAAAAAAACGTAGCATAAGTGATATCCAAAAAAAAGAAATTTCCAAGAAAAGAAAAGAACAGCAAAAAACGATATCGAAAAACAAAAGACCAAAACTTAAAAGAAGCAAACCATCCCAACCACATAATGTTTCACACAAACTCAACCTCAACACCCGCCATCTCCAATTTCTTCAAAACATCCGTCTCATACCTAACCCCACGATTTCCCAACTTCCCATCCTCTCTATTCCTCGTACACCCAACCAACTCCAACCTAATTTTTCTTTCCTTCCTACGATTTCCCAAACAATCAATCAAATCAATTTTAGGGTTCCATAACTTAATCTCTTCTAATGTGCTAGGTAATCGGTCTAGATAGGTTGTGGTGATTAAATCGGATTTGTAGTGAGACAAATCTAATGATTTCAACCGGTTTAAACTCATTAACCCTTCATCCAAATTCATTTCCTTCCTACCTTCTTCTGATCCTAATGAGTTTTCTTTTTCGTTAGTCAAACAAGTCGGATTAAACCAATCTTCTTCAATACATAAATGTTCTAAACTGTTACTAAAGTTTTGTAAAAGATGATTGAATGGTTCAAGTTGATCAGATCGGTGATGATGGTTTCCAACTCGGCTTTGTAGTTTCGAATCAAGAGGTAAAGAAAGGTTAAATTTTAATCGGTTTAATGTATTAGGTACTAATTTTTTTAGTATTAAACATATTTCATGAATCGTTAATGGGATTCCATTCCCGATCCATAGTTCATGGATCGATAAAAGATGATTAAGTTTAGGAATAGAGTATGAACTAGATCGTTTCAAATCGATTTCTTGATTAGGTTTCAAAAAAGTATTAGTCGTATTAGTAGAAGAAGAGATCGTCAAAAGAGGTCCGCTGATGATGAGTTTCTTCAAGACTGATGGGTTAGGTAACAAACTTAATCCGTTAAGTAAACCGAATAATCCTAGATGATCACCTCCTCCTATGATCGTTAAAGATCTTAAGGAACTTAGATGATGGGAGAGATTGCTTAGAGATTTTAACACTTTTGTACAGATCACTTCGGGTGCGTGGATGTAGAAGTCTTGGAGGTTGGTCGAGAGTGAGAATAAAAGGGATGGGATTTCTAGGATGTATAGGCTTGGATCTTCTGATGGTTCGAGGTCTGGGTTCTTAGTGATCGGACTTGAAGGTTCATTAAAACAGATATTAGATTCGGTTCATGGTCTTTGGGACGCTTAGAGAGTTTGATGACTTACGTTTTAGGAGGTTCAAGTCTTCTTTGGTTCGGGTAAAGTGGATTAGGTTTCATAGGAGAAGGATGATGAGTAACCAAAGAAGTAAGTAAAGTAGAAGACCTAGATCGTACTATACTTTCTTCCTTGACAGTCACTCCATTCTGGTTCAACAAAACCATCGATTGTCGATTAGGTTTTCCATTTGATCTGGCTTGAGATTGAGATTTAAAAGAATGAAGATGAGTAGGTAGGATTAAATAACAAGATTTGATTAATTGAGATAAAGATGAATTTGATTCGAGTGATCGAGTAATGGATTGGATTTTCGTTAAATTGTTTAGAATTAAACATGACCATGAGATGGTTCGGGTGATTGATAAGAATCTTTTGGAAATTAATTTTAGTTGATGTGATTGAAGTTGAGATTCGATTAAATGATTTAAAACTTCAGTCTTGATCAAATTACTTTGATGAGTTTCTTCATTTGAATTTATGGGGATTTGTGATAGAAAGAATGATGGGTTTATAAACTTGAAGACTTTTGTCCATATCTCAATTGATAATCCATGAATGAGTTCAGGTTTGATTGGATTTGAAAGGGTTTGATAATAAGTTGAATTAGATAATTGAATTAAATCAAACTTTGGATCTCGTTTTGATTTGTGTGTTTTAAGTTTTTTAGTTGGAGTGGTATGGTTTTGGTTTAGTTTTAAATTCGAATTCGAATTGGATGGTGATGAAGGATTGATAAGGTCTTGATCTGATAGTAGTAAATCGTCTTCTTCAATCGTTCGTTTACCTTTACCTTTGATAGTTGGATGATCAGTATGATTTGATGATTGAAGTGAAGTAGTAGATTGAAGTGAATTGGTTGGATTGGGTTGGTTTGATGAATTAAGTTGAATTGAAAGTTTTACATTTGATTGGACGGTAGATTGAGATGATTGAGATGAAGCAATCAAGTTTAATAAATCTAAAAGTGATAATACTTGATTTGATGGTAATGATTTAAAGTAAGATTGAATATCTTGAGTATCATATAATTCAAAATGATGATGTTCAAGAAGTGATGTTGTTGTTGATTGATTTGGTTTGATTTCTGATGGTTTGATTAGTTCTTGATGATTTTCCTTTGGATGTTCATTTGCTGGATTTTCTTTTATGGGTGGTTGTTGTTCTTGTTTAGTTTGTGATCTTGTTTTAGGTCTGAGTGTTGGTGGTTGTTGTTGTTGTTTTGATTTCTTTTTTCGAAAGAATGATAACATTTTCTTATGCTTTGTTGGTTTTACTTGATTTGGTATTTTGGAGCTTTCTTTGAGACTTGAGCTCAGCGACAGTCTGGATGTATCCTGTCAAGTCTCGTTCGATGAGTCAATTGGCAATTTGTAGCAATTTCAATTCAACCATCACTCAAACTCAATTACAAAACATCTTCTAGGTTCTTCTTTCTTCTACTAATCCCACATCATCAATCATCATCATCAAATCTTGTAATGTCATTCCAATCCACCAAAATCAATCACAAAAACCACATCCATCAAATCACCACAAAATACATCTATCTTCTATCTATCTAGTATCTACAACCTCAAGGTCCAAACAAACCCCAATCAATAAAAACCAATCCAATCTTAGCACAAAGAAACCCAAACACAGCCTTCCAAAAAGTAATCAAAAGAACCGTGATCGGTAAAGGCAGTACACCAGAACTAGCAATATCTGAAACAAAATTATCATTTTGTCTACAACCCACCCAAAAAAACAGTGATAAATTTCTTGATTTTTTTTGACGATGGGCTTTTTTTTGGGGTGACTACTTACCGTTTGATTCGATACTTTGAATCGGTTGGGGATTTTTCTAGGTCGACTCGGATTAAGAATTTAATTCTTCTGGGCCAGATGCCTCTGGGTAATAAACGAATTTCAAGTTCTTCAGTTAATTCTATTCACCCCCCCCCCCAAAAAAAATATCTCATCATCGTTAGTTTTGGGTTTGGTTAAACTTAGATGACATGAGATCTTTGGTTTACCTAGGGTTGCTTTTGTGTGATCTTGATTGAACATCACTGCATCAAATTCGATTTTATTATTAATAGTCATCACTCGACTAATCATAAGAAATTCCCCCAACCCCGAACAAAAAAAAGGATTAAAAACCGTTTGAATAAGTTTATGCAAAAGGTGGTTTGGTCTTGATGACTTACAAGAACTTATAAATCCCTTTCAAGTTTTCTTTTCCTCTAAATCTTAATGCTTGATTAATAATCGGATGTAAGATATAAGCATCTTCTGTAAAATATCTAAATCCCCAAACCAAAAAGAAAAAAAAGACTTGGTAAGCAAGAGGGTATGTTAAGAGAGAGAGGGCTTTGGTGAGTCGTACTTATCGACATTCTTGATGATTTCAGATGCTTCATATGGTTCAGTTATTGATCTAACTACTTCTGTTAACTTATACAATTAAAAAAACAGATACCCATGGTGATCAATTCGGTTTTTGAAGTATAATTTGGAGAGTCTGTTTTGATAGAACTACTTGACTTACTTCTTTTACTGGGTTATTCATCCTTCTATTGACTTGAACGTTTACTAAAACGAGAATTATTCAGGAAATGTATATAATGGATAAAAGAAATTTAAAAATCAAATAAGTACAGTCAATCTAGATTAGCTTGGCCAATCGAGAATTTTTATTTTTATTTTCAGACGTATACAGGCCAATACAGGCCATTTTATAAGCATACATAGCCTTCAACTGCGACACCACATTCAGTTGAATGGGCCCGTTTTGACGATTCAAGCTTCTGACTGATCAGCATCTATCAGCATCAATCCATTCCGTCCAAACCCATCCTTAAATCACTTGAATCCTCTTTACCTCGTCACTAACTATCCTTTGAAAATTGTGCATATCATCTAGGCTTTCATCCCGCGATCCAACCACCCTTTCGATCTCGGCTGTAACAACTCGGCTTTGACTCAAGTAAGCTCTTTGAATATTGTTCTCATATTGCGATCGATCATCTGATCTTTGAATATCTTCCTTGTCTGTCCAATCGGTCCAATGTCCTGGTCCATTCATCAGATATCTCCAAGCTCATCGACTCAATTCCCTATCTTATTACCAATTCAGGGTGTGTATTTTCTTTGACTTAAGTCCTGTTCACCGACTAAACCCCCGCTAATTGAAATGTTACATTTCTTTGGACTCCCTTCTGCCTGTCAACTCAAGCCCTGGTCTTTGGTTTAGACACTCTAGAGTAATTTGGGGATCCAGCAATCTAATAGATCCAATCCAGCGGCGAGGATCGATCTTGTTTTATTGCAAATCATCAGTAAGAGGCTACTTACCCAGTCTGTGGATCTCATTATATTGTTTTTTCTTGCTATCCGATTTCGCTGTGCTTCTCGAGAAAAAATCAGTGTCTTATCTGTATATAGGAATTTTGTACCTGTCATCCCAATGCTCAATCAATTCAATAACATGGACTGTTTACTGTCATCATCCTCAGGTCTAGTTGATATAATTTCTGGGCTTTTTCTGTTGCCTATGAGTTCATTAGGCCCACAGTCTCAGAATGCACAAACCTCTTGCAAATGCTTAAAGACTTGCACTGTACTTTCTTACTTTGCGGTCATGAAGAACTGTCTTATTTCCTTTTCAGTAGGACCTGAGATCATACTTGGTGGTTGCTGGCTTCCTTGCATACTCCAGTGTGGAGTACACGATCTATGACTTGATCTAAGAACTGTTGGCACTCTGCCTATCTGTGACCATGATCATTGCACACGATCTCCTCACTTTCTGGCATGGTATCAATGGATTTGGAAAGCGATTGAAGCACCACATGAAGAGACTGTATCCCAATGGCAAGCTGAGGCTAGATGAGATACAAGCAGAATGAACATTGAGACAATGGATTTGATCTGATGTGACAGATTCAAAGCTAAGGAAGATAAATAAGAAGGGAACGATTGAGTTAGTCAACAAATGGCCAGAGCTTAACAGTTGAATTTACGAGTTGGATCTGGAGCCTAAAGAAGGGATTCAAAAGTGAGAACACGGGCTAAAGACAGCCCTTCACTTGCATCAAAGCCAAGATTTCAAAACCGATAGACTCAAATAGACATAGAGGGTTGAATCGAAGACGCAGAGGGCCAAATCGAAGCTTAGAGGTCTGAATTGAAGTAAAGAGATTGAATTCAAAGCCTAGAAGACAAGGTCAAGCTCACACTAGAGGTCCTTGGCTGAAATGGAATATGGGATCGATGCGTGTAGGATGAAAGTACGGTGCTGAAGGTTCATAATAGTGAAGCACTGTTGACTGTGGTCAGCAGTGGTTGGTCTGACTCATGACCAGACAAACATAAGCATATGAATCATATGTTTATGCTTATAGATTTACCTGTATTGCTGTAAAAAATAAATAAATAAAATCTGCTCGGACAAGCTAATCTAGATTGACTGTATTAGATTCTTTCAAAAAGGTTTCTCTTAAGGAATGATATGAATGACTCTCTCTCTCTTATGTGAAGAGTTTTTGAAAGGTTTTTTAAAATTCGTATGCGCATGATATGATCATGAATCATGATGTGATGGCTTCTGAAATTCAAGGGTTGTCTATCACCGAGCTTAAAGGACTGCACAGCTTTTTGATCAGTACGGTTGGTTGATTTGGTGACACAGCGTTAATCTTTCGAGCGGTTGGGTTCGTTGGAATCGAATCAGATTGGTTGTGATGCTTTTTCACATCTTTTGAACTTTCTGAAACACACATCGACCGGTTTTGTTGTTTGATTATCCAATTCATCTCAATTTCTTAAAAACCAATTCATCATAGTCATCCGTTTTCTCAGAAACTGATCCCAAGATCTTTTGAATAAAGTTTGAGATATAAATGTGTATAATGTTTTTAGACGATGTGATGAATTGGATTTTGTTTGCTCGCGATTTTAAAGTATCCAAAGATACGCAAGTAAAAGTTCTCCCTAAGGAAACTGGGATTTTGAACTTTTTTACAGAGGATGAACGTGGAGGAGATTTTAATGAAGAAATTGGTTTTATACATAGTGCTTCTGTTCATGATGAAACCAAAGCCATTTCCAAATCTCGTGAGGGATAGGTACCACTCTGGCTCATGATTCTTAAAGCTGATGACCAGATGAAAAGTCCCGAGTGATGCCAAGTCTAAGACTGTAGTCAGATTGTGAAAGATTTTGAGGATTCAAGTCTTTATTGCAGCAGAACTCAAATAACACAGATAGTCACAAAACAACTAAAACAAGAAAGTCAATAACATAGCATAGCAAATTGAGATTGATGTAGACAAAGTTTGAGTACCTAAAACAAGATCAACACAGGTATGAACTCGTTGAGTATAAGTAACTATTAGGATTAGTGGATAGTCCCTACTGTTGTCTACAATTGAAAGAAAGATTAATACAATATTTTTATTGGTTTTATAACAATCACCAGTTAATTTATTCATCTTATAACAATAGCTAGGTAGTGATCTCCTCCTGCAGTTAGTTATTCTCAACAAGACTGTTTTGTCGTGGTGATCTTTGGAGTTGTTATAACGTGATTATACTTCTTGAGTGATTGTCTTATTATGATATGAAAGATATGAGATGGAAAGTAAAATGAAATAGAAAGTAGAAAATTAATATTGAGACAGAAACTGGGCACAACTCATCATTCGAACAGGACAGTACATTATAGGAAAATAGGAGAAATAGGAGGTTCATATTCTTTCTGTGAACACATAGATTCTTTGGGACATTATGTAAAATATCAAATGGTTCTAAGAGCATCTCCAACGCGACTCTGTAAACGTAAGTTTAACGTAGCCATTTAGACATAAACGTAAGCTGTAATTTACGTTTAGCGGTTTGGCCACAAAAACCAACCTCCAGCGCGCACATGATTTGTCACAAGTTGCCATGTGTGTGATCCCTCGTTTTCAGCTTCGCGGTTCTCTCGTGTCAAGTTCTCGAAATCGCTAGGAAAAATTTGACGTTTGGAGAATGACAGAGGAATGACAGAGTTGCCGCGTATTGGACGAACGTGGTAATCTTATTCCCGCATTCAGTCGATCACAATCGATGATCACATCATCGATTGTGATTGATGGCATCTTATTATCAACTTGGAAGATAAGTATCTGGCATTTACGGCAGCCGCATAACCTTGGGTGGGGGCACCTCAGGTGCGCGTTGGAGTTAGTCAATTCTCAAAAACGAATACAGCCTGCTGTACTTCTTCAGCAGGCCCAATTCGGATGTGTATGAGTTTTACAGATACCGACTGCGTTGGAGATGCTCTAATTCTTTTGATTATGTAATTCGAGCTGAACATCATTGCTTCTACATAATACCATGACACTTTACCAGGGATGATTTCCAATCCTTAGCAGATTGATGGGGTAGGTGGTGGGACCATACACATTCCTATTGTCATTGACCTGATCAACAAACAAGAGAGATTAGGCCTGTCAGAGCGAAAAGTTCAAAAATGTTATGAGAAATTTTCGGCAGGCAAAGGTAACAAACGAATCAGGGAGTTTTTAATTTTCATAAGGTGATATCGAAGGCTTTAAAACAACTTCATCAAAAGGCTTTTTCTTGGGGGGGTTCGGCTCGATGAATCATTTCTTTTCATCAAGATCAGTTTCATCAAGTGAAAAATCAAATCAAATCCAATTTCGTTAAACTCAACTTCAGATTTAAGCTTTACAAAACCATCTCACTTGTTTGACACTTGTTTGATTGAGTGAGATCCACTAACCTTCGATTGATGAGGTTTTTTTATCTATTTATAAAATTCAAAAGGTCCTTTGGTGAGCGAACTCGCTGAGTGTTCCTCTGAGACAGGGACATGACTGAGTTTGTTTAATTCATCTTCGACTTCGAGGTCACTTTGAAATCGTAATCTTTTGAATACATCATGATAAGATCTTTCTCGATCTTGCCAAATCTCATCTCCCCACACCTAGACTTGATCTCACTTGTTTCGAAACACAAAAAAAAAAGCTTTTTTGGCCACTCCATTATCTATAAAGGCCCCACCCATTGTCTGTCTTTATCCTTCTTTCCATCATATATATTACAAAGATTCATTTATAACTGCGCACACTTTGAAAGAAACAAGTTTGGATTCATTGAGAGTAGACCTTACACTTATATTCCGAATCCAGCTTATTTATATTTTATATATTTTATATAAATATATATTATATTTATCTAAACTCCACAATCATCCTTGCTCCCAAACCCATTCTTGAACTTTTGGCGAAAAAAGCACATCTTACCTTATTTTATTTTCATATATCTAACCAAAACCAAATTCTCAAACACTAAAAAAGATGAAATCATTCTTTTTAGTTATACTTTTCTTTCCATCTTTCTTAGCTTTACCTACTCCATTCATCAAATCACTAAGATTCCAAACCGATCGACCAACTTCAATCAGACTAGCCAGACGTCATTTACTACAAACAATCTTACCAGATCATCAAGAAGTTCATCAAACCCGTCTTCATAAACGAGCCTTTAGTCGAATGAGTCAAGCAATTTTACCAGGTATGAGAAGTGGAGCTCAACATTTAGATGCAACAAATATGATACCTACTAGTGCTATCAGTACTTATGGTAGATTGATGGATGGCTTTACTGTTCCTACTAACTTTGTTGTTAAAGATGATGTTTTTAATCAAGCTGTCAAACTTAGACAGATGGATGACACTTTCGATATATATGATGGTTTTCTACCTCAGCCAGGATTAAATGTTGGTCAACTTTTTTTGTTTTGTTTTGTTGGAATCTTTTGTCTTCCTTCAAAAAGCTGATTATCTTTTCTTTGGTTTTCTGTTCATTAGCAATTCCAATCATGATAAATTTCTGGGAATTCTTTACCACTACAATGAATCTTGGGTTGATTTTTTATTTAATTTGATGGAATTTTGAATGATTTTATCAAAATGGAGATCTGGAATTATTTTTTCAAGTTTGGTTCTGTAACCTATAAGGACTTCATCTTATTTAAGCAGTTCATTGTAACTTATAAAGAATTCATCTTATTTAAGCAGTTCATTTCATTTTGAATTCATTTTATTCTATATGAAGTTTTCTTTGTTCTTTTTTCCACAACTTCTTTTGTACACTCAATATCTCACTTCTCATAAGAAACTTGATAATTACAAATACAAAAAGACAATTTATTTAAATCACCATAATCTAAAAAAAAACAAAAAAAATAAGATACATGATTGAAAAATAAGAATGGACTTTAGATTAAAAAAAACAGGTTCTTTAGTAGTCACTAGATTCAAGCTCCAAAGAATTCCTTTTCAAGTAAATATTTTCCAATGATAGCTACCCAAAAGCCTGCAAAAGATTTCATAAAAGTAATCATAGATACCAAGATCTGATTGAATGGTAAGATACCCAACACGTTGAGATCTGAAACAAACTGATCGTCTTGTCTATTGAAATCATTTCAAAAGATTTATAGAACGGAAGAAAGGTATTTTCTGGTAAGTCAATAAATGAAGAAAGGGAGATTCGTTTGGAAAAAGAATGGTATTAAATGGTTTAAAGAATGAGTGACATACCTAGTGATTCTGTATTTACCATCCGAAGATTTTTCTAAATCTAATCTACTCAAACACTTTATATGAAAGACAAACAATCCAGCTGGAAGAAATCTTGGTTCGAGACGTTCAGTGAATTCTAAAAACCAAAAACAAATCATAATGATTAATTATCATACTGGGTAAGATTGGATCAATAAGGTAAAGAGATGTTGGGAAATCAAGCTTGATTGAAATTGAAATTCATTTTACCTAGTGCTGCTTGAGTTTTGTTTTCATTAAACGTGACTGCATGAAATCTTACTTGATTATTGATTAAAAATATTCGACTTAATTTTTGGTTTTCCCCAAAGTTCAATTAACAAAATCATTGAATATTGGGAATTATAAGTAAATCGGAACAAGATTCACTTACTACACTTTATAAATTCCTTTTAAATATTCTTTTCCATGAACTCTTGCTGGTTGATTTATTAATGGATGTAAAATGAATGCATTTTCGGTGAAATACCTGTATGTATTGTAAAAAATTTAAGCGGAGATTAAATCAATCAAACTATATGATCGATGGGAAGTCTTATGGGATAGAAACCTTTCATGATTATCGAAAGGAATTTGTTTTATGAAGAGTTTCGTTGGTAAAAGAAAAGGCTTTAGTAGAAAAGAAAAAAAAGGGAATCCGAACAACCAGGTTGGAGGCTTACGTATCAAGATAGTTTGCAATTTTAGTTGCTTCATATGTTTCAGCACAGGCTCGTACCACATCAGGTAGCTCTTAGACGAAACCCAATAAGAAGTTTTGAAAGGCAAAGCAGTTAGTTTTTGAAATCACTGAAGAAATGAAGGAAGGAAGGAAACCCAATAAAACTGGACTTACTTCCTTCACCGGATCGTTCATCTTCTAACCCAAAGAAAAAGTAAAATCAAGTGATACTTAATCTACAATTCGACAAATGGATCAAAACCACCCAAGAGATAAGAAAAACACAGGTTTGATGATTTCGATTTATCCAACAAGCAAGATCGTATGATTCTTTTAATCTCCAAATTAAGTTTCAATTTATGAACATCTTCCTAAAGGAAATCAAATTGTGTGATTGTGATTCCATATAAACTAATGATTTTTAGTTCGTATTGATTTTTCTAAAGATCCTCAAAGTCATATTATTGGGTATTTCGTGGTTGATTAATTTTTCAAGTTTGTTTTCCTTTTTCAAAGAATAAAGAAAACAGTGTAAGAAAACAATCGAATCACGGATTGTTAAAAATTTGAACGGAAAGGTACCTTCAGAGAAAGCTTCAACCTACAATACCATGTCAACTTCTTTGTGATCAAACTGATCATCATCAAGGCAAAAGATCTGCATGGTCCGGAGACACTAGCTTTTGGCAATCAACAAGTGTGGCCCAGATTTATCTGTGGCGCGACCTGTGACCTGCGGGCTGGACACGGGTCCGGTCCCGGTCCCGGGTAGATCCAAGGGCTCTCAGGGTCTACTCAGGGCCAAGCAGGTCATGCTGTGCTTGGCCCTGGCTCGGGCCAGACAGGGCCAGACCCACATATACACCACAGGGGTGTTTTGCCCGCCTGCAGGCGGTCCATCCAGGCCACCTGGAGACGGTCTGCCCTTCTGCAAAGGTAGGCGGTCTCCAGGTGGCCCTCACGCGCGATGTCTGGCAGGCACCTGCTGGGCTCGCCGGTAGGCTGGCTTGCTTGCGCCCGCTGGCGGGCTGTGATCTGCCTTCCGTCCATCAAAAAAGCAGATGTACACAGTATGTACATTAAGGACAGAACCATGTCGTAGTCCTCAAGCAGATACTTCAGAATTTCCATGAAGGATTTGTTACTTTGTATAATTATATACAAAAACAAGCGACTCCGAGTTCAAACCTGAGCCAGGATCATCACGAAAGACACCAATCATATCGTGATATTGGTTTCACGAGTGATTAGCGACTCTTGATGTCCTCCAGACTCGAACTTGACAATGATATCACGTAAAAACTACACTTGGCAACCTTCTTTCCAGGTCATTGATCGTTTTTTTTGCAAAGGTTTGACAAAATTAGCAGGCAGACAGGCCGCCACCGCGTATTTGGTCTGACGATGGCCCAGAGGCCGACTACGGCCTCGATTTCTCTTGTCCATCTTCAGGCGGTCAGTGGGCCGCCGATCGATGGCCTGCCAGCCGGTCTACAGGTGGCCCTCAGGAATGACCATTCTCAGACTAAGAAAGGCCATTTCTAGACTCAAAGCCCCTCCGTGGTGTAGCGTCAAACAAGGAGTGGAGAAGGGATATTTTGGATCCAATTTATGGTTTAAACACTATACAAGCATACTTGTAAAGAAAAAACACAACTATGAGAGCCAACTTGACAATGAAGAAATCTACTATCAAGGCTATGGGAGCATGATTCACATGTGTAGAAGGCTATAAAACCATACTTGTAAAGGGAAACCAACTATGACTGCCTACTTAGAGAAGATGATGAAAAAATTGAGTTATCAGAGAATAAGATGTTCCACTTATTTCACCAATTCTTTCTTCCAGCTCTTTGGACATATTTGAGCTTCAAGATTAAGAGGAGTGGAAGAAGCGCAATGGTCACTCATGACCCTCAACACATTAGAGAAAGTACTTTCAGATGGGGCAGAAGTGAAAGGCACTGCGAGAATTGCCATTGCCACACAATCAAGGTTGGACCAAAGGTGTTGGTTGAGTTGCCAGAATTTGAGGGGGTTGCAGACTTCATCTTCTAGACTCAAGGTGCAGTCAAATATTCATTGACTTTGTGCTTCATTGGGATCATCTTGTGGTGTTTGATAAAGTGCTGAGGTCAATCAGGATTGATTGTTTCCTCAGGTTCAACAATATCAATGTTGAAACGGGATTGAACTTCATGGCTTGTTCAGTTGAGTATTTGATTAAGTTGTCAGTGACCCACCCAAGGGATTTGAGAGTCTGTCCTTTAAGTGTAGCAAGTTTCAGATGGGGTGGCAAGGATTGCAGAACAGGTGTATGGGCAGCTTTCTGATATAGGATGATCTTCTTGATCATTGGCATGATGGCAACCTTCAACTCCTTGCATTGAGAGTCAGCCCAGCCCTAGATAACAAGAAGAGAACTCAATCAGTAAGTTATTGATTAAATAAAGGAATCAAAATAGATAGAGGGAAAAATAGACTAAATGGGTACCAACTCTTTCAAGACAATCCACTAGCCACTGATAGTTGGGAATATCACAAGAGAAAATTGGGTACAAATGACCTCCAAGATTCTTGATGACATGAGCCAGAGGTGATAAGAAATGTACAAGATTCTCAACCAAGTCCCATTCTTCATCTTCCAGTTTGTAAGTCTCAAGGGCAGTGTCACAGTTAAATTGGCATTCCAATACCACTCTGATTTCCACAAATCTATTGAGAGAGGCATGCATTGATCAGGACCACCAGGCTTAGAACTTGTGCACCAATCCAACCTTTTTTTAACTTAGCACAGCTTGAAATGGTGTTGTCAAGAGCCATGTTGACCTGGGGACTATGCTTCACATGTTTGTGATAGCCACAAATTTGAGTGAGGATTGAGCTCATACCAGCATGTGGAATAGGCTCAACAAATAAGGTAAGACAAGATTGGTCTTGACTCTTGAGGTATGGCAGGATCAAGGGCATTGACTGGAGGACACATAGTCTTTTGGTCAAACACAGCCATGCCGGCTTTAGCAACAGGGTTGACAATGCTGGCCACACGCCCATGGAGGCTTTGGGAGGGATTGAAGTGAGGGATAATAGTCAAGAGACACTGGCCCATTGTGGTGTTCTTTGAGGTGTTGTCGGCGGTTATAAAGTAAAGTTGATCAGTTATGTGAAAGGAATCAAGAATTGACTTGAGTAGTGCCATAATATTCAAGATAGTTTGAGGTCCTTCTATTGGCCTCAACACTCTAGAGTTACACCACACATCTTGAAGGTGCTAGTGAGCCAGTGGGCTGTAACACCTAGCATTGCCATGTTCTTGGGTGAGGGCCAGCCACTGCAGGTGATACTAATTTGTTGGACCAAAGATACCATCATGATGATGGAAGCACAAGTTGAACAAAAGCTTTCCACATTTCCATCACTGATGGCAGTCCATGTAGATCAGAGTGTTATGACATGGGCTAGGGGATTCTGGTTCACGGAAGTGAGGATCAAGGTGCTGTCAATAAGCTCACTTATTTGACTGTTGATTGAGCTGATATATAGATTAAGGAGCTTATAACTAGTAACAAATTTCTAGAAATATAATGTAGAATAAGTTTAGAGCGTAGCAATCACTAACCTAAGGGATTTAAAGTGGTGGTTTAAAGAGCAAAGGTAAGAGTGGATTGGGACGCTGGGAGCTTAAAGGCTAAGTTGAATAACTAGAAAATTGATTTGATTATAAGATGAAGAAAAACCAAAAAGAATCACGGAAACAAGAGGCTTTTTATACCTATTAGAGCCACACAAAGCTGCGTACAAATTAGAACTATTCAAATGAAGCAATACATGTTCAATATCCGGAATCCCGTTAAGCATCATCTTTTCATCATTGATTATCCCCTATTAGACTATTTTTTCACGCGGCCAAGAACCTTCACGTCACAATATAATTAGTCACCCATTTGGCTAAGGAATCCCAGAATGTCAGACTAACGTTTCCCAAGCGTTAAGTCTTGTTTAGTTTTATATTTCAAGATGCCGGGTTGGGTCATCACTCCAACCCATTATCCAAACTGAGATACCGTTGCTTCCTGAGTTCATAACTACATCCTTCAGTTCAGGGAATTTTACATAAAATGCTCGGATTGTAGTTATCAGAAAAGAAAATATTATTTGAAATAATCAATAAAAGAAGGATTTGAAAATAGAAAGAGAAATTAGATTTGAAGAAATAGTTGGAATTTTACGAGTACTTTCACTTGTCACCTGTTAGCCAGGAGATAGGTACAACCTGTACTTATGCCCCGGCTGACAGGTGCTATCTAGTCATATGATGAGATTGTTGTATGAAGGAAAAGGACTATAGTAGTCTAGTGATGTAAGTACAAGTTAGTCTTCAATACATGATATGTGTGTCGTGAGTTTCACAGATGGACTCATAACACAGAGCAAGAAGGCCATGGAATTGATCATCACAAATGTTTCACAAGCATCTTTTACATCAACCAGGAAAACTGGGGGTTTGCAGTTGACAACTAAGTGGATTATGGCATCCTTGAGATTTGCTCTGTTGAACAGGTTGACCTGGTAACAGAATCAAACAAAAAGAAACAAAATTTCGAAATCAATTCATCAATGTCAATGAAAATAATTGAACAAAAATGATTGAACAAAAAGAACTAGTAAAACAGAGTAATAAGAATTCAAAACTTGCACTGCTGAATTTTCCATCAACAAAGTAAGAACCTAAATCAGCTTTATTGGTTTTGACAGAGGGTTCAATGTGATGGGCTCTGGAAAGGTGATGGCTCATTAATTTGACTTGAGTTTTTTTGAACAGCAAGGGCTTTGATTTCTACTGGTGAGCCAGGATTGGTGTTAGTAGAAAGGATGGTGTTGATGAACCCTTCTTTTTCTTGACAGACATTCATCATGAGGCCGTTTACTTCTTCCTGGACAAAATACCGCCAAACCCAAGACAAGTGTAGAGCAGTTGTTGCATCAGATGCAACTTCAGAGTATGAATCAGACAGAGCACAACTGTTTGTAGTCACTGGGCTTTGAGGAACACTAGAAAGAGCACCTGATTTCATTGAGTGGTTTAACTCCAATGATAATTGTGTGACAGGAGCTGAGTGTAAGGGAATTCTGAAAAAAGGTTATCATAATTTATGACAGTTATATTGAAGGTTATCCCTAATTAAGAAAGTCTATTTGTAATGAGGTTGAACATGTGTCAAACCTTGTTACTTAATCAATCCTCGCTCTGAGTAAGTGAAATGGTTGAGGACCAGGCCGGGTCAGGGCACCCAGGATGCCACCAGGTTTTTGTCAATATCACTTGGTTAGGTTTAGATCTCCCTGGGCACGGACTGTCAGCACTTGTGATACCCCTTGGGCAGACTTGTCCAACCAGGGTTGGTTCCAGTTCACATTGCTACTGTACAGTCTCCCCTCCAAGTGGCTTATGTAATCACTTAATTGCTTGAGCGGTGTGGTAATCAACCTATGAGACCAAATAAAAAAAAACAATTTTAATTACATCAATTATATTACATATAGGTTTATCTTTTCATAATCAATTCATATTCACAAACTGAGGAAGATCATTGTAACCTATTAACGAATGGATTCCATAAAGAAAAGAAAGAAAAACACAAGAAAAGCTCAAAAATATAGGTATACAGGCCCGGAAATGGGTTTTGGAAATATTGATATTAGGTTTATGGTATTGTGAGGTTAGACTATAAAAGTGGAGCATTATTTTAGCCAGTAAAAATTTTAATCTTGATGGTTGATAAGGAGGAATAGAAGTTATTGAGAAAACAGTACCTTTTTTAAGCTGGTAAACAAGGGTTTACAGGTAGTTAATTACATATGTAATGGTGGTATTATTAATATTCAAGGTTGCCACAGGATTTTCTGGGATTTTTATGGTTAAAGATGATAATGTAACATTACAGGAGCAAGAGAGTATTATTGATGGCTGTGTAAAGGGGTGAAAAGGTGTGAATTTTGTTGAAAATGGAGGTTTTTAGCTTATTACACATGTCAAATGACATCAGAGCATGATGGTAGATAGCTCATTAAACACAGAAGCATTTATTACATAACGTACCAACTTTAAACTACTAGTAGCAGAGGTGGATGAAGAAATTTATAAGCGGAATCAGGAATTGGAGTAAACTTCAAATTTTGCACTTACATGCATACATGTAACAACATTTACATACAAAAACCTTAACTTCACAACTTAATAACTCATCCATTACTCATCAGAAGTAGATGATTTTGGGACAATTATTAATTGGCATCAAAAGCTCTATAAGTTGCACTTTAGTAATCAACAATTGGACATCATTTCAAAAAACTGTAACTTCAAAAATAGGTTTTCAGCCAGATTACATATAAAGAAAAAATCACCTGTAGTCATCATAAGAAGGGCTGTGTAACATCTAATTACATCATTGGTCACTTTTGGCTGTGTAAATTACATCATCTATCAGTAACAAAGTCATTACAACACGTCATCAGAGAGGCCTTTGGTCAAAATGGATTGGTTTTTGAGGCTGTTGACCAAAGAGTTGTAAAACATCAATATATATACTCATGGATGATTTCGGGATTGTTGTTCCACCTTTTTCTTTATTATCTACACATTTATCGTCTTGTTTATCATCATAACCTATTTTAGCAGTACCTGGTCACTTAAATATGCCCTTTATTACAATTATAAAGAGAAATTTATTTTAGTGTTATAGTCAAAAAGGCTCATTGGGAATGAGATCAAAAAGATATTGCTTTATTTTCTTAGTTATCATATTGGAATAACACTATGGCAGTGTTGAAAGAACTCAAATGGTGCTTTTTGAGTTCAAATCTGTGTGGTTTTGGACCATTTAAGATACTTTTCTCTGGTGCCTTATCAGTACTCAATTCAACAGAAGTTTTCTTTTCTGATTGTCTTGTTTTAGGAAGGCAGTCTTTAGACCCTTTCTGTATAGTCATTACTTGCAGACTGTACCCTTCATGCTCTGTATAACCCTTGTTGGCTTATACGTTTACAGCTGTCAGTACCAGGGAAACTCCTGTAGGAAAACATCTGGTGACTGTGTGATGAAAACTTCAATCTTTCAAATATAAAATCCAACAGAGGTTGAATAATTGAAATGAAGCATGTATTCTGGTGAATATAAGAACAGTAGGAACACACCTTTGATTGAAGTAATTTGGACACAGTTCAATAAGTCCATTTCCAACACCACAGGGGTGCAACCTTCAACAAGAGTCAGAAATATACATAGAACATCAGGTCTGCAATGTCTCTGGGGCGGATGTAAATTTTGTACAATGGAATTAAGAAAGTTGATCAGGAGCACAAATACACATACGATGAGAAGGGTTCTGCTCATGAGAAGTGAAAGAACTGGATCCTCACTCCTCTTTTCATCTCAATGAAACTCTTAAGCATGATCACTGCCATGAATCTGTGATGCTACAACCAATGAGCATACTGTGTGATGTTGTGTTGACAGATCACTGTGAACAACCCTGTGCCAGCAACAACACAAGAAATGTTGTTGCAGCCCAAAAAACTGTTGATTTGACACATCTTGTTGCGCAGTGGGTCAGGCCGCAACCTCAAAATGGATTTTTTGGTGCAGTGCGGTCATAAAAGCTGCGCGGCAAGCGCAGCACAGCATGCAAAACCTGCATTGCTGGCCCAGGGTTGCTGTGAACATCATTGAGCTTCCCCAAGTGGGGAGGGGATAAAGATTACGAGTTCAATTTCTCATAAAAAGATCTATCACTGCACACCTGAGCCATAACACCCACATTACATATGTGCAGCAGGCTGAGTGAGCAGGCGGCTATCATGTACATACAGATGTGGCCAGTTCTTTGATCATCTGGATAGCTGAATCATATGTAATACATGTTGTAACTTTATTCAGCTGGACAAAAGCATTACAAAAATTGACACTGTGCACTGACTCAAAGTTTTGGTGTAATTTCATCAACTCAGAGCATCCACAGTGGAATTTTCATAAATTTGAAAATTTTGACTTTTGGACAGTTGGCTGTAAGGTTCAGTTTTTCCTTCAAATCTTGGTGTCCACAGTGGACTGTCCATTTTTGAACTTTCATATTCTGTACAAACATGCTTCAAGCAAGGTTGAAGCAATTCAAACAACTGTGTCATCACACTCAGAAGCCACTTTGAAAGTGATCAATGAGGCCCAATAACCCGTAAAATAGTCTTCAAGTAGTGCAGTGAATTTTACATTGACACTATATGGATATAGGCCAATACTTAAGGTTCAGTCACACCCTTCAATTTGTGTAGGTTGATCAATGAGGCTTGATACATCCCAAAGTGGATGTTATCAAGTCCAATTGGCATGTACAACATCATCATCTACATTAACAATCAAAGTCTCTAAATTTGTACAATGTGTTTTGCAAACTTGTTTTTGAGGATATCAAACAATTTTGAAACTGTGGATGGGAATAGAGGTGACTTGGCCAAGAAATCTACACAGTAAGCTGTGTACGTGCAGGCCTCCACATGATTTATTTACTTTCCAAATTCTTGACCTGACCGTCAAATTTGAAGATCAAGTTCAAACATTTGAAAAGTGAAAAAATCAAACATTGAAAAGTCCGCTGCGGCAAATTTGATGATTTCACCTTCAAATTTAACATTTGAAAAGTCCGCTGTGGATGCTCTAAACTTCATCTAACATCCTTTCTATTACTGGCAAGTGTATTTGAGAATATTGCCTGAGTAGCTATGGAGACAAAGTCAATCTCACAAAGCTTGACAAGTATTTCACACCAAAAACACTGGAATTTTGTGGGCAAACCTTGATCAAGCTTTGCAAAATTGACTGTGTATGTAGTGAATTTTTGGGACATTTTTGGCAAATTCAAAAAAGTTACATGATGCATCACATGTAATTTATTTCTTCAGATGAGTAGACAATTGAGTAGAACTGTACACCCACTTCAGTAACCGTTGTGTGACGTGTGCAACCAACTGCGCACCACCAAAAAGTTGCACTGATTTTTGGTCGCATATGTGACCCAAAAAACCAATTCAGTAAACCAAAATGCAATGGAAGACGCACACGCATCTTTGCACATATGTGCAAAAATTGTGTAAATCAACTTCTTAATCCCTGAACTCCATTCACTTCAAATAATGGATCCTCTAAACAACCTCGATCTTGACATCACCTTTTCAATCTTGATATGGCCATTATTTTGTCTATTGGAACAATCAATATTCTCATTCCAACTTACTAACAACCTTCTTTTATTGATCCCAAGTTCCTTGTTTTCCTTCAAATCACAAATCATTTCTTTTATCTCAACTCCTCGAGTGGTATCCAATCATTTGAGTGTTGGATTGTATTTGTCTCTCGCTTATTACATATTATTGATCTGATTTGAAATGGTCACTTTTAAAGATGTTTTGTTTCTGATGCAATACATGATAAACGATACAAAAAAGCTTTAAAGTTCCTGGAAAATGATTGAAATGGGAAAATTGCATGAGTCTCTTGGGTTTGAATAATTCAACTCAAAAAGCAATGATGTTGTGGTGTTGAAGGGCAAGCAATAGGGTGACGTTAAGACCATTCAACTGCTTTGGCCATCATCAAAGTCGATGACCTTGTTTACCAGTCAGTGAAAGGTGTTATTGATCTCAATAATGCTGAATTCTGATCACATATCATGTCGTATCTGTTTACCAAACGTTTCCAAAAAGTGGAGTGTTGTGTGTTTTTATACATACACACACAATGAGAAAATTTCTCACCGTGATGTAAAAGTCGCATCAAATTATTAGTGCAACTTTCTTTGCCAAAGTGGGTGGTATGTACAAGTTAGGCAACTATTTACTTAGCTTGCTGCACATATGTAGTGTGGGTGTTTTGGCTTAGGTGTGCAGTGATCACTTCAAAAATTATACACTATAGTGGGTAGTGTCTAAAAGTGTGTAATTACTGGCCGGCTAAGAAGCTGATTTATCAAGAACTGCATTGTATGAAAAGAACTTTCTCTACCGTAAAAATTGTTGAAAACAATATGTTCAATACAATTTTGGATTGCTATTGATGTGAGGATTCCAAATCTGCCCTTGGTTTCAACACTGGATCAATTATGTGGGTTTTATAAACTTTTTTCTCAAATTACCTGATTTCACACGTTCAGGCACTACCCACCATATCCCCAAGTGAAACTGGCAAAATAATGATAATTATTGTAGTTTGCTGTACACCTGAGCCATAACACCCACACTACATATGTGCAACAAGCTGAGTAAACTATTAGCTATCACGTACATACAGGTCTGCTCAGTTCCCTGCTCATCTGAAGAAGTAAACCACATGTGATACATCATGTAACTTTTTCCAGTTTGATAAAACAGTCCTGAAAATTGACTACATATACTTCCATAGCTACTCATGTAATACTCTGAAAGCCATTCAACCGTAACGGAAAGGGTGTTACATGAGGTTTAGTTAATGGAATTACACCAACACTATGAGTCAGTGCATGAGCAGACCTATATGTACATGATAGCTAATAATTTACTCAGCTTGTTGCACATATGTAGTGTGGGTGTTATGGCTCAGGTGTGCAGCAATAGATCTTTTGATGACAAACTACAATAATAATCATTTTCCCAGTTCCACTTGGGAATAGTGTATACTTTTTACAGTGTACGGATTCTTTTATGACAGTCTATACTTTGTATAATTACCCCCTTCTAATTACAATCAGTAGGCTTGGAGTGGAGTGAAAATTGGGCTGAGCACGGCAGCCCCCCCTTGCCACAATGATATCACAGGTATGTAAATTGCACTTCTGCTCATCTTGTCCTACAATGGTTAAACTGCTGTCAAGATGTCAAGACATTTTCATCAAAGCAACCACAATTGAGTATGACTTGCTTTATTTACAAAAATGCTAATCCTTCAGAATCTAGCTGTCAACTCTTTGAAGGTATGGCTTTCCCTATGTGATTTTTTTTGGTCCACATTTGTATGAAACTGATTCACTGCACTCAAAAGCTATAATCCTTACCACATCATCAATATTCTGCTCCAAAATTTGGAAAGTATTTTTTCTGAGCCCAAGGACTGTTGTTCATTGCAGGGGATATTGAGGAAAGTGAACAATGGTGAACTAGGAACAATGCTAAATTGAATCTCAAGTGATGTTCTAATCAAGGGCCCAAAGTTTCAATTTGATCCATCTCATCACCAAAAGGTGGAGTTGCTTACGACCAAGAAAAACCAAACCACATGTAAGTCCCTTGATCCTTGGGCTCACCAACTCCACATATAGACAGATATAAAGGGAATAGATTGGATCTGGTTGAGTCAGTGAAATTCACACTCATAGGGGCCTCATTTAAGGCTATGGCCATCTGAGGACACCTCTGGTTTTTCTCTTGGTGTTCACTTTGTATTGTCTTATATTGGAGCTGATTTGGAGAGGATCTGTACTGCCAATTGGTCTACTTTGAATACATTCATTTATTGTTTGTTTGTCCATATTTTACACAATGAAAAGCCAACTAAAAAACTTTTGAATGATGTTCCTGAAGAACCAACTCTTATACCTCAAGGCTTTGTGAGTCCAATATCAAGTTTAATGATAAACTCAGTCAGCTTGAATTATTTGGAAAAAAAACTTGGTGGAAATGGACATTCTTACCTGCGGATTTCAAAAGCTTATGACTTTTGTAATATCTATCAGCACCTCTCAAAGCAGCATTCTTGGTGTTTTCAACTTGTTTTTCTGTACTCTTGATTCGAGACACATACTGCCGCAAAAATGGATCAAGAGATGCTTGTTTTTTGATGAATTTACTTCTAGCTACTGCATGCACAGTTTTCCCATCAATCGGTTTTCCTTTAGCTTTTAAATCCTCTTTCAATTGGTCTGCAATTTTGTTGATCTCCTTATCCTGCGTAGCTGTCTCAAACTTTCTCTCCAATGTCGCAACTAACTCTTGGTCGTATAAAACGTCATCTAATCGTTTTTCAGCATCAGACCATTGAGCATATCTTTGATATGCCTTTATATCATAGAATGCGGCCTTTTCCACATATTGTTTATCGGTAAGCTGAGTGAAGGCTTGTGGTTCGAGTGTATCAGCATTGCTTAGTTGATAAGCAGCCTGATAGGTACCGGCATACACTTGTTCATAAGCTGCTTTAGCTTTCTTCAGTTCCTGCAGTCCTTTCTCAACCTCAGGGTACAAGACTGCAATTTTGTTGATGAATGATTCGCGGATAGACATGGTCATATCGTTCTCTGATATTCCTTTGATGTTGGACTCTTTCATCTTCTGCTGTACTATATCCTGAATCATCTTTTTGGTCTCCTCGAATTTTTTGGCCGAAGCCTTCTTATTCAAGATCAATGAAGGGTCTATCACTTGGCTATAACCCAAAGAAGCCTTGTAAAAAGCCTTTTGTTCAGCCTGGGTGTATTTCTCTGAGGCCTTGTATAAATTTCTGGCCATACCTTCCACATCTTCATTCCTATCTGCTGCGTATCTGATAAGTCTATCAGGTGAAAGTTTTGCTACTTCTACTGGTTTGATATCTTCCATCTGCCCTCTGAACAGCATTATGTTTTGATTCTTGAAAGCTTCATCTAATTCAGGAACCAAGGGAGCTGCCTTTTCGGCCCTTGCAGTAGGAGTAAATCTGAGGAGATCTTCCCTTATTTCCTTTTCAGCCAAACCGCGAGTTTCCTCGAATTTGAAACTTGCGTGGGGAGCTTCTGCAAGACTGGGATCTGCTCCCCAAAACTTGCGCATGAATCCTCTTATTTTGGCAAACCAGGAGCCAATTTGGGGACGGAGGTAAAACATTGATGTTTGAAGACCTAGAAAGCCACAGAGTCGTGTGATTTGAGCTATAAGATCAGAGAAAGGAGGGACTTTATTGAGAGCTTCATTACCATCTGGTTTTGTAGACAAGAAGTCGTGGGCTACTTGGAGATCTTTAGAGCCTGTTTGAAGTGTGTTGGGGGTATGCGGTACACGACCTTTTCTCATGCTGCCTGCTATCTCTACAGCGCCAGAGCCACTTTTTGAAGGGCCCAAATCCACGGAGGGTCGCAGGTCTACAAATTATCAAGGTCGTAAAATTTATGTAAGCTATACCATTGCATCATACAGGCATATTTCACAGAAACTTCATTACCATCTGGTTTTGGAAGCGATGGACCGTGAGCTACTTTGACATCTAAAGAGCCTGTTGAAACTTTCCAGCGCGAATCACACGGAAGATAAGCCAATAATCAAAAACAGGTGGATTGAAAAAAATGTTCTACACACTCTTGTTTGCATTCCCAGCAGTTCCAACACCTTTAACATATTCAAGATCCTGCATATACTTGCCCGCTCCCATTGCGGGGCGTCCTATAACAAAGACTTTCAAATTGACAATGACCCATACAAGGATTATCCATTTGATATGTGAATACGGTGGGTTTCTCATCGTGCATGGGTTGATACTAATGATTTGTTCCACAAGTCCTTTACTTCCAAGAGGTACGGGTTACTAGAATTGTGATCTTGAAAGCCGGCGGGTGTATATACTTAGAGATAAGCGGAAAAGAACGATAATAATGATTGTATCTGGCCAGGGAATGAGAGAGATTGGAAGTGTGAGAAGGCAGAAGTAGAAAGAATTAAAGGCTCGGGCAAATGGTACAAAATTCTACAAGACTGACAAATCAAGAACAATATTTTTTGAAAAGAAGGATTGGAAGAAAATGTAAGGACGTGATCTAAGCCAAAGCTAGTATTCAGTTGCTAATTGATTGGTGAAAAAAGTGATTGCCAAAAAAAGTGATTGACAAGATAAGTTTAAAAAATAGAAAAATCTTAGCAATCAAGGAACTTGTTCCAGAGCTTAACACAACATGCGATGAGAAAGGCTGTGATCTTGTAGTTGAGGCGGAAGTCAAGCGGAAGGACTGGCTCGTCGACATCGATGAAACTCATTTTTCCTTCATAATTGCCACAAGCCAGACAGAGGATCAAACACTTGATTGCCATCAATGATACTTATGAGACCAGTATGATTGGTGTGATGTTCCGATGAAACACTGAGTCACCCTTAATGATACTCATGGGACTAAGTATATGTAGGCAGCTCAGTGCGATAGTCAGTGAATCAAACTTCTGACCAACTCATCTTGAACTGTTCAAAGTCCTTTCAAGACCCCAGGAACACGTCTTTGATTGAAGCGATTTAACACAGTTCAACAAGTTCATTTTCAACACCAGGGGTGCAAGTTCAACCTTTGACAAGATTCAGAATTATATATAGAATCTCATGTCTGCGGGGTACATAATTCGGGCTGATGTAAAGTTTGTACTTGGCATCTGATAAAAATCTATTGGGAGCTGTTGTTCGCAGAGATTCGCACATTACGCGTAGCTACAACATGACATTCTTTGTAAAACAGGTTCGCTAAGACTATCAACTTCGGGCTCGAAAATCACCGTCTTGCTCAATACTTATAAGGAATTCTTTCAAGTGATTATAACTTCGTGATAATAGATTTTAAATAGAGGTCATAATGATTCTACGAAATCAAATCAGGATAGATTCATAAAGTGTCCATTCAAAGTATAAGTATGAAATAAATCAAAAAGTGAAATAAATCTTGAGAAAATCGAAAATTGAAGAACCCGAAAAGAAGTTAAACATCAAGTAGGATTGGTTTGAACCAAATGATCATCAGTAAGTTTATAAGCAGGTAAAGGATCTTGATTGCCATTTTTTTCATGATCATTAAGTAAAGAAGCAGAAGTAGAAGTCGAACCGGTCCTTTTGATCTCAGTCGTAGGACTAGAAGAACTAGGTCTAGAATAATTAGATAAAGGTTTAATAGTCGAAACAGGTGAAGAATTACCACTTGTATTGATAAATTGATTCAAACATTCGATTTCTAAATCTTCTTTCGCTTCATTCGGTTTTGATGGGTTTGGTCGGGTTGGTAATTTCGGTGGTGGAAATGATGGTGGTAATCTAATTGGTTCATTTTGATTTTTCAATTCACCTGTTATCAAGAATGGTACTTCAATCTCATATGGTGTCTTGGTGGTTGTGGTTGTGGTTGTAATTGGATTTAAATCTTTGTTTGTTTGTTTGGGTTGGGTTGAAGTGGGACTTGATTCATCTGAAGTTTGAAGTAACTTTTCTAATTCCAATCTATGAGTCTCTCCAAATAATCTATCAACAAAAAATGATGTAATCGCAGAATTTTATTAGCTTTGTTCTTGATTTTTGGTTTAGTGTGATCCATGAAAATCAAACATACCTTGTATCACGACCTCCTTTATTCTCGACGGGGGCCAATAAATTATTACTAGAAGGTGTTGTTGTTGTTGGAGACGGCTGAACTGGTGAGATAGGAATTTGATCAAGTTTAGGTAATTCGATCAAAGGAGCTCTATAAGTCACTAAACTCTCAGCCACAGCACCTCTAATCCAAGCTGTTCTTTCTTGACCATCATAAGTAGAATCAGTGTTCGTGGTTTCTTGAATTTCATTCAATAATAAATCACCATAACCACCCAAGATTGAAAACTTTTCACCTAATTCTCTCATTGCTTTAAATTGAATCGAATAAGTTGATTTCAATTTAATCCTTTTGATTTCTGATAATGATTTTTCTAATTTTGAAAGTTCTTGATCTGTCGCACTTAATTCTTGATTTAATACTTTGATTCTTTCTTGTACTTCTGGTTTTGGTTTAACATCTTGTTTATATTTATTGATTTGATTTTCTAAAGATTTCTTTCTATCACGCTAAATGTAATGGATCATTATGTTTGCACATCAGAATAAGAATGTAAAACATTTTCGTCAAGAAAGTTAAGCATTTATCACTCACACTTTTGGTTAACTCATTCTAGAAAGGTGTTTTTTAAGATGTATCAGTAAATCAAAATCTTATTTTTTGTGTTCGCAAATAATAGAAACAGATTGTAAAGAACAAGTTAAATTGACATACCTCAAAATTTCTAACCTCCTTCAATTCAATCCTAGATTTCTCAATCATCTTACTATAATCTAAAAACAAATCACCAGTTTTATAGATCAAGAAAGCTAGGCGATCACCTACATCAACTAAATCTAAATCATCACTAGATCCAGATTGATCTTGAGCCCAAGTGAACATAGATTGAGATGTACGATGTGATTGTCTTCCAATAGAATCGGTTTGTTGTACCAAAGTTTTTGTAGAATTGATCAATCTTTGAAGTTTGATAGTATAAGGTCTGCTTGCAAAGAAAAATCAATCATCAATTACTTTCATTATAAAATTGAAGTCTCTTCAATGAAAGATTACTGACGATTGTCTTGGATCATAATTGGTTTGAACTTGTCGTAAGTTTGTTAAAGTCGCCTTTTCGGTTATAGTATCAGTTAATGAACTAAAATAATTACTAAATAAGTTTCTTTTTGATTGAGGTGGTGAACTTGTATTAGATGGAGCTGAATTGCTTTCAACTTGATTAGAATTTGATAATGCAGATTGCAATTGATGAAAGACCATCTTGAATTATTTTAAAAGAAATTGTTAAAAAGAAATGAGGATACAATTCCGTTTCGATTTGTGTTGGAAAAACTTTTAAGAAAATTCTACAAGTCAATTTGTTTTTTTGAGTGTGTCTACATAGAATTCAATTTCCACATTGACATTCTTACATTGACATTCTTCTTAAGGAAGTGCTTTGGTATTTAGAAATTGTTTTGATTGAGTTTGCTAATTGTTTCGGTAAGCTTCGCTTGAAGTATATTAAAATGTTCCAAATCTGATTAGAAAAACAAACGAGACTTTCAAACATCAATTCAATGACCTCGCCTCGACCCTCACATCAATGCACGACTCGTTTGAATCATGAAAGGAAAAAAAGGAAAGTCACAAGCTGGATTTGATTGACTCTGATTTGTAGCTCCGACTGCTTTACATTTGCGTTGGTGAAGATGCCTGACTTGCACTCTCAAGGTGTCTTTTTGGAATCGTTGAATCTCTCTAGAATATGATCATACTTTCGTGCGAATACGACTTACATTGATAAAGATCGACTTTCGATGCAATTCATACATCATCAATGCTGTTGTCTCCTTCAGGAGTTTCAGAATGATTGCAACACCCTCCCATCCGATTGTGTTTCTTCTACTTTGAAGTTGATAGGATAATCGAAAGGTTTTATATCCTTCACCGTACAGTATCTAACTGGGGTTTATTACGAAAAAAAGCCTCACTCTTGTGAAACTCACTAGGATAAATCCTACACATCAATTTTGGCTTGCGTAGACCTACGATGTAAGATTCAGCTATAATGGTCATCTCAAGTGGTCCGAGGATGAAATAAATCAATTTGTCAGAATGTTCAGGCTTTGAGCCCACAGGAAAACCACATCAAGAAGTCAATTTGACTTTGTGGCTGATTTCCTAAAGCTCCATTCTCAACTGACGGATGATATAATCATAAACTCTAAGCTTCCAAGTAGGTTTTAAGAGAATTGATGAAAAAGAGAATTGCAGTCAATTGATCAATATCTAAAAAAGGCCTACTTATTGAATTTTTACAACACGCGAATGAGTCGAGACTGGATTTAATTCTCTAATCCATTCTCGTGCCTCCAAACTTTTGCATCTTGATAATATTTAGATACATCAACTCCATGGTAAGGATGACTATTTCGGTTCCAAGATCAAAACCAATTCAAAAAGATAGATCAAATTCACCGTCATTGAACATCAAATCAGTCAGTATATCATATTCTACACGAGTTATTGAAATTTGATTGTGACTCAACTTTACAAAGTTAAACCAAGGAATTGTCGAGAATTTCATATGAGCGAATTGTGAGTTATGATGAGCAGTAGATTGAATCCATGGTTGAAGTGTTGATTCTCCCCAAATCGGTTTACCTAATTTCGATCCAAAAATCAAGAAAATCAATAACCTGATATCTAAATCTTATTGATCAGATTTACCTGCTCTAGCCAATTTAGTGAATTCAGCTTCTTGTAATTCTTGTTCACGTTCATTCTCAGTCCATCCCAAAAATCGATCTACAAAATCAACCAAAAACACATCAATTTCTTATCTCCATATCATTCAAGATAAAATTCAGTTTCTGGTAAAAACTTACTACATGATTTCTGATAAGCCATTAAAAATCCACCACAAAATCCAATCCAAGTACCAATTCCATAAAATCTTGGTTGAGTTTTAACACTCTTAACTGGAATTCGATCACTCATATCTAAAAGCGAGATACGAAACATTGTTTTCAATAATTTGATATAAGCATCATCAAATTTAATAAAACTTACCCCAAGCATATAAAAGACCAGGAACCATAGCAGTGAGACCAGCCCAAGTAGCTAGATCAGAACCACGTAAATACCCCATCACTCTTTTGAAGTGAGGATCGGTATCAAGTACAGGATAAGCATGTCTTGGTACATATTCGGTTGTAGAAACGGTAGTTGATGCCATCGTTTCTTTCCAATTCGAATGCTGATTGTTGATTATAATCGATCGGAACGTTAAGGATTGCGAAGTCCAGATGCTCTGGTTCACAAGTTTTGGATGTCAAATTTCAACTCCTGTTACAGGTGAGTCACATGATCTGATTTTTCAATACAGACAAATCGCTACACCGTGTGAAAGGTCAAATCCAAAATATGTAACAGTCTGTTTTACAGTTCTCAGCTGATTTTGTTCGCAATGACACGTCTCTTAAATTCTCATCTGAACTTCTCCAGTCAAATTCAAACTTGTGCATAGTTAAGGGTGACTTCAAAAGCTCCTCAAAGATAAATGAAGATCAGATTGAAGAAAAGTACAGCATCTGCACAAAGAGACATTATTGATTCAACCTTCTACTCCCCGCCTTATGATTGATCAGACCAGAATTTTGAAAAAAGATCTCTAAATCAAGATCACAACTTATTTCTATTGTAGTAGGTATGCCATTGAAATCTGTTACCCAACATCACAATCCTATAGAGCGCTATCACCGCTCCATCCATAGACGGCAAAGTAAATATACAATCTCAACAGATCCCCTTTTCCACCACAATCTCTAAATTTGACCGTTCCCGGTACGATTTGATGCCTGTATATACGTGGATTCAATAGCTGAGTATGAACACAACTTGAATCAATGATCAGTTTCTTGGGATGGTGGATGAAGTTGATGATTATTTGTTTAATTATCTTTCATAACTTTTATCTTGAAATTCGAATTGGTTTTAATATTTAATTTCTTCAAGAGGTTCAGCTCGAACAAGAGACCAATCAATCTTTCGATCTAAATCAACATCAAGTTCTCCGATCACTGAACTACAAAATCATGAATGAAAAACAGACATAAGTCAATACCAAGATGATTTTTTGTTATACCAAAACTTTCCAATAAAACTCAAAGATTCTTACATATGATCACCTCTCACTACGTAAAGTCCTAAGGGAACTTCTTCCATAGGTTCATCAGCAGAATAGACTCTTTCTATAGATTCAGATAAGATGATATTGGTAGTTTGATCGAATCCTTTCAAATCTCCCTACACAAAATAATCACACCAAAAGAACCAAATGATCAGTACGAAAGTCTGATGAAAAAAAATCCATAAATTTACTTACTGTGATGGTCCTTCCATCCTGTGTGATGACCAGGACGCGCTTATCCTAGGACGATTCATCAAACAAACAAAAAGAGAATCAATTAATCAAACATTAACTCAGTTTACTAAATTCATTAAATCGATTTCCTCGGTGTCATCTTTTTTCGAGACACACACCTTGGTGTTTACATTATTTTCGTAAAAAGGTGATCTAAGAACTGGTTCAAGAACATACCAAATATTCAGCGAGCTTAGAACTCTGATTTTTATGAAAAACAACATCATCATGATTATTAGTTAGGGTAAAGCATAATTTAAGGATGAAGGTTCTAGGATAAGGACTTTACCATCTCTTCGATGTCTCGCTTTTGGAGGAGGACTAAGCTCGATGTCGATGTCGATTCACCTGAATTTGGCTGGATTCAGAGGAATATGGATGATAAGCGATTCCAATAAGACAAAACACAGAAAGTGATGCAGAGGGAAGATTGATTGACCGCGGCCAGGTAGCAGCTACATGTCAGATCAGTAACACCTCATTGGGTAGATGACAGAGACGTGAAAGATCAGCTCAGAGGGCTGTCACACTCTGTGTCAGGTAGTAAAACCTGCTCTCATGAGCTCCTGGTGGTGGCTGCTCTCGGTTCTCAAATCTCACGATGTTTCTCAATGGATGGCGTGGTCAAGTCTTGCAGTATCAGTCATCTTGTGCTCAATATTGTTATTAGCACGTTTGATCCAAGCAATTCGTTCTACTCACTTTAAAAGAAGACCTTCAACACCAACCTCAAAAAGCTCAACCCGATCTACAACATGTCGAACTTATATCCTTCTTGGCAGTGGTAAGTGAGACTTTGCATCAATTGGAATCCTTCTTCTTTGAAATCGAAACTGATCTGGTTCTTTTTTATGGTCAGGTGGCCATACTGGGGAAATGATGAGATTACTTTCAGAATTACCATTTGATCGATATACTCCTAGACTTTATATCATCTCATCAGGTGATAAACTTAGTAAAACCAAAGCACTTGAATTAGAAGCAAACAAATCTAAAGGAGATGTGAGCACTTTTATATCCTCTATACGATATCTGACACCTTCAACTTACAACAAGCAAGTTCTTTCTCTTTAAATATCTTTAGTTTTCATTCTTGGAAATTCCTCGAGCTAGAAGAGTTCATCAATCGTTTTTCACAACTCCTTGGTCCACCGTGGTGTCTTTAATATACTGTCTTTGGTATATTACACTTTCAAGACCTTATCCTGATCTCGTTCTACTTAATGGTCCAGGCTCGTCCGTACCGATCGCATTGGCTGCCTTCTTACCGCGTGTTAGTTAATTTCAATTCATCTGTATCTCCCAACATGAAAAAAGCCAATAAACTGATTCATTTGTCTTACATGCCTTGTAGATATTACATCTCAGAGCTTCTCCTCGATTGATATACGTTGAATCTTTAGCTCGAGTTCAAAGATTGAGTTTATCTGGTACTATTCTATTACCATTCATGGATGTATTTATTGTTCAGTGGGATAGGCTTGCTTTACATGTTAAAAACAACAAAAGTTATCAGTTTCTAAGTCAATTAGGATTAGTAGCTCAAATCACTTCGCAAGGTTGGATGGTATGACGCGGGTATGAATTGATCTTCCGAGTGTTCTCACCATATTAATTTGGAATCTACGGTGTCACTATAATTGGTAGCATTAGTTCAATTGGTCTTTAGGAAAATGTAGTATCATGTTTTCACTTGAATGATTGAATTGAAATTGCAAAAATTCATACATACAATACTTTATATTTGTTGCATGGAAGGAGGGTATTCGTTTAGGCTTCCAGCTCGAAAAAAGGTTGAAATCTCAGAACTGAAAGGAGACGAAAGATTGAACATATTTGGAGAACTCAAGTCTTTATTACAGCAACACAACATAACACAAATAGAAACAAACAATTAAAGCAAGAAACTATGAGCATAAAATGTTTTTGTACGTTTATATTAACCAGCCGATATCTGATGTACCTTACAAGAAAAGGTAGGTAGCTATATCATCCTGTAGTCAGTTATGTCAACGAGGTCGTTTGTCGTGGTGATCTTGTATTTGTTATAAGCTTTAGAGATCTTCGATGGGTAAATTGCATAATGAGAGAAAGATTTGATGGTCGTTATATAGAGAGATGAAAAATGAAAAATGAAACAAAATCGGGCACAACCAATTATAAAAAAACAAGAACTTATAGAACAGACAACATATGACCTTCATATCACTCTAGAGAACATATAGATGCTTTGAACAACATATCAAATAATAACATATATCACCTCTGCTCCATCAAACCCATTCAGAAGCTTCTTGTGGTGCCGACTGGTTGGCTTTTTTGCCTTGTCTATCCATAGAACTATTGCTCTGAACTTTCTCATTATGACTACAAGTTACAGCTTTTGGTTCTTCTTCTACTTCTATTTCTAAATCAACTGAGCGTTTTTTTACCGGTCTTTCAGGATCAGGTTGAAAGAATAGTGCAGGTGATTTAGAACCTATATCTGTATCTTGACCTTCGTTCAATTTCCAGTATCTGAATCTCTTCATGATCGTGTAAACTATGACGGCCACTACTGAACCTAGAGATGGACCAAGCCTGTGGATGGTTTTGAAAATTGAAATTCAGCAGTGAGGTCAGTATTTTATTTAGGTATGAAAACGTGTGATAGAACAATCGAGATGAGTTCAAACTAACCAGTATACCCTTATTTAGAAATTTGTGAAAATGGTATACGATATGAAGGACATGGATTATCAGTGATTCAAATCGGCGAGTCTTTATTTGATTGTGAGAGTTAAACAAGAAAGTCTAGAACAAACCAATGATCAGATGAAAACCCAGTGATGACAGCAGGTCCAAAAGCTCTTGCAGTATTCATAGCAGCACCAGTATAAATAACGGCCTAATCAAGAAAAGCAAAGAGAATCAGACCCAGATACAGTCCAAGCATATCCAAACTCAAAAGGACATAGAGTTACTCACAAACATATGCCCGGCAAAGAGAGCAATACCTATTCCAACAGGCGCAAGAAAAGTAGCTCTATGTTTCTCAACGGCTAAAAACAGTACAGACAAAACCAATCCACAAGTCGTAAAACATTCGATAAACAATCCTTGTCCTAAACTAGTTCCGGCTCCGAGAGCTGGAGTAACAGCTAATTGACCGGGTAGAAGACCTGCTAGAACAGCACAGGCGACTATGTAACGAGATGGAAGTATGTTAGTAAGAGAAGTCAAAGAATGTAGAGGGAAAAGGTGCGCACCGATGGCACCTGTCAATTGTGCAATTGCGTAAAGTACAAAACGGGTAGGAGTAATCACACCAATTAACATAAGAGCCAACGAGACATTGCTGTTATAAAGAATATTTCGTAAGGAAGCCTTCTCAATGAACTCGAGCGCTTTCTCTCAATAAATTTTTATCATCCAAACTTACGGATTGAATGCAGCTCCAGTTGCTCTATAGAAGATCCAAGCTGAGAAAAGTAAGCTTAATCCCATTGAAACCGAGATATAAGTTAATTGCTGATGTTAATCGTGTTAAAAGTCAGTCAAGTTTTCTAGATACATAGAGAAATCTTAGAGAGCACTAACCTCAATAGATGCAACGGTGTTGATAGCTACAGATCCAGATGAACCAGCACTGGCGGTGTTTTTTGTCGCCGCTTCCGCGAGAGTATACTGGTTAGAAGTAGCAGCTGCCTGGGAGAAAAATCATGAATCATGCAAGAAGTAGCCAATGTAAAACATATTGCTTTCGAATTTACGTGTAGAAGATCATCAAAGTGTATCAGGATGTTGGAGAAAAACTTACTTGAATTCCGCCTAATCCGACTAACAAAAAAAGGAACGTTCCAAAGAATTCACCAGATGCAGAGATGATATCATTCCTAAAAAAAGATTAACATACATAAAATGATTCAGAAGGATATCATAAAGTAGGACGTAGTTTAACAAATAAAAGGTTCGCACTCTATATCATCAAATATCTGTGATGGTCTCCAGTCTAATAATGGCCAATCTAATTGAGTTTGAGTCTTGGTTTTCATTCTGAATTGGAATTGGAATGGATATGCGTTGTTGAAGGAACGTAAGAAAAAAACTTGATATAGTAACAAGTATGAAAGTTGAGATGAGACAACTTCATTAACAACTAAGGAAAACCAAAGTTGAACTTCGTTCTGGAACACTTGTCGTTTGGTTTTCGGGATTATATCTTGTATAGTCAAAAAATATCTATGTTAGAATGAATTCACCTTTTGAAGAGTTCATCTTTCATTAACGGTAATCCTCGGTTTTTGCCCGGGCCATGAGATACTATAAAGCTTCGTTTATCAAAGCACACTAAAGTGTGAAGGAAGATATCGTTCTTGACAAGGTCTTACCGCTCGATCCAAACATCAAGGATTGATATGTACACCACTCGACAGTTGCAGCTTGACAAATGTTAGGCTGGTTTGACGCCTTGGAAAGACTCGTTAATTCATTCTCAGTGCGCTCGACACGGCTAATCGTCAACTTTTTGGTGAGCAGGCGTCTGTTTTGACGAGCCGCAGTACGAGATTGTGAACAAAAGTTTAAAAGATTTTGATTGATTGAGAATTGTTGAGAATTCTCGAGGGCTGTTCCCGGGAGAAACCTCACCGGAAGATCTAGTATTTCTACTTCCCCATTTGATCAAATGGTTTTGGTCAAACATTGGGAAAATCAATTTTGCATTACTTTTTAAATAAAAATTCACGCACATCTGGTGCTCATCTGAGAAGTTTGCACGGTAAATTTCAATGAGCCTGTGCAACAAGGAATGAAGTATGCGATATTGTTTTGTAGATGGATTTGATGGCTATGTACAATGTTTTGTTTTGAGGATTGATTTTCCCTTTCTCAAATAAGCAAAGACGAAGAGGAATGTGAATGGATGTACATAATCCAAAACCCAAACTGATATCTCTCGAGTCTCAGACCATGTCGTCACTTCCAGCAATTTTTCGAGCGGTCAAGTTTTGACTTTCCCTCTGATCACTAACCCCTTCAGGGGAGTTCCTTACACTTGCACCTCCATGTTTTTCTTGTTGTAAGGTTTGACTGATGCTAGGGATAACTCTCACAGAAGGCCCTCGCTTTTCTGAAGCCCCAGAGTGCTGTGAACGGTCGGGTTCATGTTGGAAAAGAGTTGGAGATTTACTTGATTCATCTGTATCTTGTCCTTCGGTCAATTTCCAATACTTGAATCGTTTCATGATCGCATAGATTGCTACAGCCAAGAACGATCCTAAAGATGGTCCAACCCTGTGTGACCAATGTATCAGTTTTGTTTTCGAAAGAAATAGGGAAAAAGCGGGGACATACCAATATACCCTGCATATCGGCGCATAGGGAAAATAAGTTGTCAGCACAATCCTGTCTAATTCGGAACAAGATGATACAGTCAAACCAGAAAAGCTTGTCACAAATTCCCCGCCAAATTGCTCGAGTTTTGCGGGCAAAATCGGTCAAGCTTTTCCGATTTGACCGTATCTTGATGCAAGAAGTGAAGGTCTCTCACCAGTGATCTGAACTAAATCCTGTGATCACTGCGGGCCCGAACGCTCTTGCTGTGGTTTTCACAGAGATTAACGATAAAAATGATTGATCAGTGGAGTACATAGAACAGCACGTTATCAATAAGTTACCTGTGTTCATAGAAGCTCCTGTGTATACAGTGGCCTGAAAGAGAGAAAAAAACATCAGTAACGCAAGCCAAACAAAGATATAAATGTACACTGATTACTCACAAACAAATGCCCAGCAAACAGAGTTATCCCTATGCCGACTGGTGCCAAGAAAGTAGCACGATGTTTCTCAACGGCTAAAAACAAGACTGATAAGATCAGTGCACATGTTGCAAAGCACTCGATAAAGACTCCTTGAGCAAGGTTTGTACCGGCTCCTAATGCTGGTGTCACAGCTAAAGGACCTGGAAGGAGTCCGGCCAAAAGTGCACAGGCAACTATTGGAGAAGAGTTTTCAGATATAGTAAGAGAGGGTTGATGAAAACTGTGGGGATGTATGCGACTCGAACGAACCGATTGCTCCGACAAATTGAGCGAATACGTATAGGATGAAGCGGGTTGGACTGACAACCCCGATCAATAATAGTGCAAATGATACATTTCTTCGGACAGCAAGGGTTTAATGTGAGTTTCGACTCATAAATGATGGAGACGATCAATGGATGGCTGACGGGTTGAATGCTGCTCCCGTTGCACGATAGAAAATCCAAGCAGAGAAAAGTAAACCTAATCCCATCGAAGCGGAGATGTAGGTCAGTTGCTATTAACAAAATCAAAATTATAAAAAGTCAGTGTCTTCTTTTCAACAGAGGGAGCTGAGCCCTTTTGAGCGTAACTAACTTCCAAAGATGCAACCGTGTTGATAGCACTGGCTCCAGTTGAACCATCACTAGCTGTTCTGTTCGTCTCTGCTTGGGCGAGCGTAAATTGATTGGAAGTAGCAGCTGCCTGAAGGTGGAGATATAAATCGTTAAAGCTTTAGCCAAATTCAATACCTTTCACCTTCGCATCTACATCGAGGGAATACTCAATGGGTAGTATATTTCTAATGACTTACTTGAATCCCACCTAATCCAACTAACAGAAAGATGCATGTCCCGAAAAACTCGCCAGTCGCAGAGACTAAGTCATTCCTATGAAGAAGAGTGACATATATAACTTCATTAATTCAGAAAGATTTCTTGAAGACCAGAAAGTGGAAGTTTCGCACTTTATATCGTCAAATGCTTGCGACGGCCTCCATTTCAATAGGGGCCAGTCTAATTGAGGCTTACTCTTCATCTTGAGTTAAATGGATGTTTGAATGAATGAATGCACTTAAGAATAGACTTGATTAACGAATGGATATCAGAAAAACTATCAATGAAAGTGATTACGAAGTATTGTGAATTAAGTTACACTCGATCAGTGCTTTGGATAACTCTTCTATTGCCTTCGGAATTAAATAAAAGATTAATGGAGTTGAGGAAAATCAGATTGTGCGTAATTGACACTACGGTGCTCCTCGGTGTTGTTGTGTCCACATCATAGACCCAAAGCCCTTATCCAGAAACAGAAAGAGCTGTTGATGATTGTATTATAGCGGAAATGATATAAGGCAAAGGTCAGGACTAGCTATTGGTAAAATTTGACACCAATCTGATTTAAGATCAATGGTGACACCTCAAGCTAGCAAGAGGCAATGGGACCAAGAAGTGCACAAATTCGTCATACACATCAAGACAAATGGATGATATTTTGCCTACCGATACACATAATTCTGTGTTCCTTAAATGGAAAGCAACTGCATCCTACGTCTAGACAAATCGATCTAGGGAAGGGCCTATCATACTGAGGAAGCACGACCCTCTGTTGAAGTGAACGAGCTTAACTTTTTTATTCACACAACCTCAACACAAATATGTACAAAAATCCATTGGCGTCGCTCAAGTCAACCTGGTCTCGGATCGCGAGGCGAGGACATCTCGCATGCAGATCCCGAGCTATTCGTGGTCCCGATTACTTCGAATGAGCCCCGAGGCATCCGAGTCCCGGACTGTGTCGGATCAAGATCGCCGTCGCTCGCGACTGGAAGTTGAACTTTGTGAAGTTAATAAAATCTCCGATTGTGACAATTTACAAAACATGCGTCTGGTCAAGAGTTCGAAATGATTTGGTCAAACCTTTCATGCCCTGCGCTTATTGAAAGATCATTCAGGTAAAAAAAAATGGGGGCTTGAAGAGAATTCTTCACCAGGCTTGACAGGGATTATTGCCACTTTGGGCGATATTTGAATGAGATGTTTTGAAAGTGATAATTTCCCTTGCTCCAAGATACAGATGTAGAAAAAATGCGAAAAAGTGCTACCCAAAATACAAGATAGAGTGGAGTGTCAAACCATCTCTTCGATACCAGAAGGATGTCTAACCATCAAGTTTTGCCTCTCCCTACGATCACCTTCAGGTTCGTTAATTACAATCACACCTGTATTTTTCTCTCGCTGATCTTGACCTTCTCCAAGGGTTTGACCAATGCTAGGAAGAACCCTCATGGAAGGCGCTCGGGATTCTGAAGGCTTAGTTTGGTTCGTATGTTCGGGTTCTTCTTGAAAGAACAGAGCTGGCGATTTGCTAGATTCATCAGTGTCCTGTCCTTCATTCAGTTTCCAATATTTGAATCGTTTCATAATCGCATATATTGCGACAGCCAAGAAAGCCCCTAAAGTTGGTCCCACCCTGTTTAAAAGTTACATCACCAGAGTTAGATTGGAGTTAGAGTGGAGTTAGCAGAGAAGGTAGAGAAGTTGAGGACTAACCAGTATACCCTGAATGCCAAGCGGTAGAGGTAAAGTGTCAACATAATCCTATAATATTCGGGATATGAACAGAAGGTAAAAATATCTCACCAGTGATCTGTACCAAATCCTGTGATTACTGCGGGCCCAAAAGCTCTGGCTGTGTAGTAAATCAAAGGTCAAGATTACGGATCAGCGGAAGTGATGCAATGAGCAGAACATCAAGTTTTTGCTTACCCGTGTTCATGGCCGCTCCGGTGTATACAGTGGCCTGTAAAGTTGCAAGATGAAGTGAAAAAACATTAATCAGTGAAGTGTCTCAAAGACATATGAACATGCTACTCACAAACATATGACCAGCAAATAGCGTGATTCCAATTCCGACTGGTGCCAAGAACGTAGCGCGATGCTTCTCAACAGCCAAGAAAAGGACTGATAAGATCAATGCGCAAGTTGCAAAACATTCGATGAAAAGTCCTTGACCGGGATTTGTCCCGGCTCCTAGTGCGGGAGTTACAGCTAAAGGACCTGGAAGAAGTGCGGCTAAAAGCCCACAGGCAACTATTGAATTATTTTTAAAATCAGTTAAAGTTTATATCAAAGTATAGGATGTCTCGGGGTTGAACAAACCGATTGAACCGAGAAATTGAGAAGATGCGTAAAGGATAAATCGGGTTGGGCTAATGACTCCGATCAATAACAGTGCAAATGATACGTTTCTGTGGAAAGTGAGTGATGTGAGTGTTGACTCATTTGTCCTGAACGATGGAGAGTGTAAAATAACTGACGGATTGAATGCAGCACCAGTGGCTCGATAGAAAATCCAAGCTGAGAAAAGTAGACTTAGTCCCATGGAGACGGCGATATAGGTCAATTGCTGTTGTTTTTCAGGCGTTCAGACCGACACGAGACCCGTCAGTGGTGATTGGATGATGAGTAAGAGCAAGAAGAAAAATCGAACCTCGATGGAAGCGACAGTGTTAATAGCACTTGATCCCGTAGTACCAGCACTGGCAGTGGTCTGACTGGCAGCTAGACGTAAACTAGCTATATTAGAAGTACCAGCAGCCTATAGGTGGAACCACGCAGTAAGTGGGGTGATCACAATGGTTCCGCTTCAGCGAAAAAACGAGGAAACTTACTTGGATACCTCCTAAACCAACCATCATAAAGGTGACCGTACCAATGAATTCTCCAAAGCTTGCCACAAGGTCATTTCTTTCGTGATGATGATGTCAAGAGGAGAGGAGAGGATGGTCAACAAGGCTGAAAACCCATATATATGCACAAACGAAGTGGGATTTTGAGATGCTCCGTTTGCTTACTGGATGTCAGCGAGTAGATCACGAGGTCTCCATGTGAGGAGGGAAAGGTTCATCTTGGTCTTACGGGCCCCAGACATGTTGAAAGGTGTGTATAACAAAAAAGTGGTGTCAAGGATGAGAAAAGTCAATATCTGTTGACTTGTGACGGGCAAAAGGTAAACGAAAGCGGGGTATCACGATCCCAAACTGTGGAGCGTCAAAGTATTTATTGAAGGAGATGGTCGATCTGATAGCCTACTCACAAGTTCAGATCGACGAGTCTGACTGAACTGAGTGTTGAGACGGTGGGCTTGTTGAGGTCAGTTATATTATTATTAGTGGTCTTGTTGAACCAGCGACAGATGATTTGGCCCGACAAACATTCACCGCTCACAGTCATTAAGCTCATAGTAAGGAACACCCAAAGCCTCCTCAGTCCATATGAAGATCGACTCTGACATCTTTCACAAGGCTGGAAATAGTGCATCAAGCATTCCAAGTGGACTCAACTCATCAAACTCGCCAATTGACCAAGAAATCAAATCACCTTGTAGCAATGGTTTAAGCACTGCCCCTCATGAGTAATTCTTCTCATCTTTCTTTCTCGATCCACCTCAAACTTTTCAGAATTGAGAACTCCAGCAACGTGAGACATCTTCAAGAACCCTTTTTTTCATCGTTGACAAGAAAAAAAAAGCACACGAGAAGCACGATTGAGTTTGGCCTAACCAACATTCAGCAGCCACAGCTCATAGTGACGAAAACCTGAAAGCTCACAGTAAAAGGCTGGAAGGAGTCGATTTGTCTTGGGTAAAAAAAGACTCGACGCAATCCATCTCCTAGTAAGCTGTACCAAACAACGAAATCACTTGGAAATGGTTAAGCACTGCGCCCCTCATGACCGTCATTTCAGATTTTTATTTTATTCCTTCCTTCTCGATGACATCACACTGGGTGCATGTGTCCAACGAAATCTCGACAAAGCTTCGTCCCGCAAGGTTTATCTACTTTTCATCACTTCATAAAGATCGAGTGTATGCATCGGACATCCACTTGATTCAATCTGTACAAATCAGCTCGGAGGTCTCCCGTGATGGTGCAGGACCGTGCGCAAAAACTCAACAGCCTCCTAATCTTGATAAGCACCCACTGGGAAATTTTGGGTGGGCAGTGGATGAAAAATCTTGGACAAATCTTTCAAAGAAATGTTTGTTGACATTTTAAAGGTCTTCCTGTAGTTTACGTACTATCTGTTCCGTGTTTGTCGATTCGCATAACAAAGATCTCAAACGAAAAATGATAAGTATGAGGCCGGCTCCATCAGTTTGATAAACTTCAATTTATCACGTCGAGTGCCTAGCAACCAGCTGTACCTTCTAAGTTCTGACCCGCCACGTGGCTCCTGGAGTAAATTTGGTCTTGAAGAATTGTTCTTTTCAAAGATATCTTGAGGAATTCCGAACATTCACGCTGAAGTATCTTGCTGAGCGCGGTGAAGTTGCTGTGCATTGAAACAAGTCAAATTCAGCCAAGGTGAGATATCTGGATTCGGCCGAAGCTTCGACCAATGACAGCTCAAAAGCCCTCCTTAACTTAACAAAGTCCCTCTTGCGGCGTCTCTCCGGTCTCCCCTCTCGCGGCGTCCCTCGGATCCTGAGGGACTTTGTCAAGATAAATACCTCCTCACTATTGAAGCGTTGCATATGCCCAGATCACAAACATGCCACATCAAATCAAACATCCATCATCGGAGGCCAATATGGACTCTGAAACCTTTGATGAAGACTCATTTTCGTCTATTGCCCGCACCACAGCTCTTGAAGATACTTTCACCACCATAGAGTTACACCCTTGGAAGAGTAGAGACGCGCGGAATATTTATCTCCCAAATTCCATGGAAGAAGACGTCGGGCAAAACCCAAGAAGCTTTTCAACGTTAAGCACAGATGACGATGACAAATCGGAATCAGATGCAAGGTAACTTGAATTATTGCACTCATTCCAAAAGCCTTTTACCAATTTGATGAATCACACATCAGATCCTCGAGACTGAAATCATACTGACATATTTTCTTCCCTCCTTTTGCACAGCCCAGACCCCGATCCAAGATCTATCTACTTCAAACTTCTCTCGCCGTACGCATGGTCAATCGTATTGGGAGAATTATGTGTTATGATCTTTGTTTTTGGTTTCATTATTGTCACAAGTCTGTGTCAAATTCCATTACCACCAAGCGTAGCCCAATGGGCAAAGGATTCTCCAAAGATGATGGCTTTTTGCGTCACGGCGATTTCAACATCTCTTTCGGTATTATGCTCATTGTAAGTTGACATTCTTTTTTGCGAAGATATCAAATATGAAAAAAGTAACGTGGCAGCCTTCCTCTGCAGCGGGTTTTCCAAGGCAGTACTTTTGTATACGACCGCTACTTTGACTTGGAGTCCTACTTCACTCTTTGAACTTTCAGCCGTCATTGATGTTTCAAGAGCATCATTTGTTTTTCGGAAATCTCATTTAACGATCTCGATTATGACCGTAGCTAGTACTATTGTACTAAAATCTATGACAGCCAGGTGATTAAGAATACTTGTCAACCAACTCATACCACAGAGCTGATGATTTATTCTTTTTTCTCACCATGATAGCTTTGTCACTCTTCTGACACCAACACCCATCATGTTAAGCCATCATATGTCGGGCCAAGAAATTGATTTAAGTACAGCAGAGTTTGGAAGAATGTTACACGAAGATATACGCTGGGATGATGAAGGTAAGTTTTTCTTATCGAATGTTTTTGATATCTCATTCTGATTCCACTTTTGCGGAACTTAGAACGCCCCAATCCTAAGGTCAGGACACTATTTGGATATACAGCAGTATCTAGTGGTATGTCAGCGGCTTTCTCTCACATCGGATATCCCCGCGATTTCAAGTTCAACGGAGCGGCGTATTCGGTCCCTACTGGTGAGCATCTTTTCAATATGTTTTTTTTACCAGTTTGAACAATTTTATGCGGTTTGCTAGGGGGAATCCTGGCCGTTGGTCCAATGGGCTCAGTAAATCACGATCCACGCAATAAAGGACACTTGCTCGGAGATGACATTGGAGGTCGAATGAAAAGACTTTATCATGTTGATGGAATAGCAGATGACACTGTCTTTAGCTCTTCAATAAACTATACAGCTTATCAAATGGGATTACGTGGAGGGGTCTCATGTAAAGCTATAGGTTCATCTGGTTTAGCAAGGTCTCGTTCTAGAATTCAACTAAATCTGTTCAAACATTGGAAGTCACCTTCGCCTCGTAATCAAAGTTTCTCTGATTGGGTTTGGAGCGGAGCTTGCCCGAACGGAACAGAAATTGGTGAGCGTCCGCCCTTTAGTAGAATTTTCATCACCCCACTAAGTGTCTCCTTATGTCAGATGTGCCTACGACTACATCCCGGTACATCCCGGAACTGGGAAAGAAGCCAACAAAGATTATGGGCCAAGCTTTCGCTCATGTTTGCTTCGATCAAGATTTGACCGGTGCTAAATCGACTGGAAATCATGGTGTGTAGCATTCAATTGAAACCGACTTGTTCTGTGGACCCTGAAGTATGTTCTTCAGTTCTCATTCTGGCTGGAAACGGATCACAATACGACTTCTTGAGGCCAACTGTGTGTGAAATCCGACCAAAAATTGGCACTTATCAAGTTTTCTACAATTACTCAAGTGTTACGATTAACCAAACTAGTTTTAGTGAAACCCATCAGATGTCAGAAAAGACTCAGTTTCTTTCAGAGTACCTTGCCATGTTGACAAGGGCAATGGTTTCTAGCTCTCAAACTTTGTGGGCAAATACCTTTAGCGATGATATCCGTTCAGTGTATGAAAATGCTGCTGAGGGGCTCGAGGAAGACAAATTGGACACAATTCTTGTATGTTTCTTGTCAAAAAAATAATGGTTGATGTTGATAAGATCTGTCTGATGGGGTTCTTCTTCGGGACTGCGGATTTCTTTCCCTCACCTCGATCAGGACCATTACTTCAACGGTGTGATAGAATTTGCGACAACAGTGAGTCATATTCCATCCAAGATGGCCTGGCGGGACGTGTTCATAAAGGCTCTCAAGTCCAAGAACAACATATTGATTGTCAATGTACCTCAAAAGTTTTTTCGAGCCCACTTTTCTACAGTCAATCTTGAACCAGATCCATACCACTTACCAAACAATATCTCACGCGAATTTAATGGTACTTGGATGATCTCAACAATGGGATGGGATGCAAAAAGCCGTATCTTCGGACCTACCTTTCTTTCAATGGTTCCTATCGTTATGGTGTCATTTTTTTCGATCTGTGCTATCTTAGTTGGATCTTATAAAAGGTTAATCTCATCACCTCTTCATTTGAATGAACCTATTCAATTTGATCCAAATGATATGACTCAGATCATTCGTGTTGCTTGTGCTGGTAATCTTTCTGAAAAGTTTTCTCAAATGTCTGTTAATCAAGTAGGACAAAGTGGTACAGAGAAAGATTATGATAAAGTTCATGTTCAGTTAAATTATGATGATGATGCTCATGGTAAATTGATATGGATGGAACCTCAAAGAGTTTGACCTCTTGAGAAATTTGATTTGTATAGTTGAATCATATTCATACCCGTACAAATTTAGGATACTTTCATAAAACTTATTTCTTGTTTCTTCCTTTCTTGTCTCCAATCGTTTTCAATTGACTTTGTATAATTATTTTATGTCTGTGCCCATACATTTCACGCAAATAAATTGACAATTGCAATTCTCGATATTCACTGTGCTGCCCAAGCTTTTAATCTATTCACTTCTACCTGATATGTACCAAAGTCATAGCGGAGTCCAACTAACTATAAAAGTGTTTGAGGTGGATCTCAGGAGCAAGCTTTACCCTTCCAATGAACCATGCACTTACTGAGTATCAACTGCTTCAAGGAATATTGTGTGTCAGGGATCAGAAACCACCAAATACAAGGTGAGTCATCATAACCCAAGGTATAATAAGCTTAGAGAGATTGTAGGATCTACAACATTTCATCATTTTTAAATCAGAAAACATTGACGGGAGAGAAGCTGAAAATATATGGAAAGAGTTTTCAGCATGCATATATCACTCCCAGCAGAATTAAGTTGACAAGAACACAACTAAAGATGATTCAAAAGTTTTGGAAAAAGTGTTAGTCATCCAACAGGCTCAAGAAAATCTGACAAATGAAAGAGTAGAATCTGATCCAGAAGGATGTTACCTGTCAGATTCTGAACACAACAAAATGAATGATGATCATCCACTATACTTTTCACATGGTTTCAATCAAGGGGAAGAGTACAATAGTAATACATCCATCAGGAGGCGGCAGCTGGGAAGGGAAAGATAATCCCTTGTGGAATCAACAATTGTCAAACGGGTAAAAGCCAAAACTTCTTCCTCAGGCTGCAACACATAAATTTAACCAAATTCTATGATCATGTTCAACTTTAAATGTTCCAATTATTGTACAACTGATAGACCTATATGTGAAAGCTAATTTTTTGGTTTTGAGGGCATGAAAGTACTCTCAAAAGTCTTTCTACTTTGAGCTTCAAGACTTATGTTATTGAAAACATGTGTTCTATAGGGTCCCCAACTGTCAGAAACCTGAGGTCTAAGGTGTCAACCCCAAATTTCAGGTTCTGATGTTCTGTAAATTGTTATGAAAATCTTCAGACAAGTGATATTATATATCATCACTGTTTGGGTTCAAGGAAATATAAAAAATTCAAGGTGATTTGTCAATTCTGGGGTCATGAAGGTCTTCAGTCATGACAATTTGGAAACCATCTAGGTTGGAAACCATTCAGATAATTCAAGCAATAATCTGTTCGAATCCCTTTCATAGAGCCCCAGAAAGCTCCTGCACAGGTCCCTGATGAAAATGATCAAGGCTTTGGTCACAAACCCCACAAAAGTATTCTAATTAAAATCATCAGGTTGTGTACTGAGTTTTAAAATTTCTCAATATATTTGATCATCAAAAAAAGTTTTACCAAGTCTTGAGCGCTGTCCAAGTAATTCAAATCCTAGTCTTGGATATTAAGGCTTGCAAGGTTTGTTTGATGGTGGTATCTTCAACACTCAGACCATAATGGAACCCCGGAAATCTGTGATTATCATTAAAAATCATCTTAGTTCTGTCACAGTCATCATAATTCAATGAGAAGAAGTTGATGATGTGATTGTAGGTTCTTTATTTAGCTTGCACTCTGGTTGTTTACCCAGACTGAAGTGGGTAACACTGCTTGGTGAGTACTGCAAGATCTCAAAAAGAGCTGTGCCACATATTGGTCCACACTTTTTTGTTGACCCAGATTTGTCAGTTTCCACTCTCACCATCTGAAGCAAGGGAGGTCCTTAGACCTTTGCCTTCCTGGATGCAGCAGATGTAGTTTACTTTCTCACACCATCTACAAGCTCTGAATTTGTGTCTCTGAAGTTGATACTCAGTACCAATGAATATCAGAGAGATGTTGGGCAGGGAGGCTCCATTATTAATTGTTTGACCAGTCAGTATGAAGTCAAAGTCTCAAAGAACCCATCATGTAGAGATTGAGCCTGATTGAAAATGAGTGATATACACATACTTTCTTATATATGTTTGAATAATTTTTCTCTTACTATCATTTACCTAAACTACATCCATAATCAAAAGTCAGCGCCAATCTGTTTTGAGATGTTTTGTCAGTTTCCACTGTCACCAACTGAAGCAGGGGAGGTTCTTAGACCTTTGCCTTCCTGTATGCAGCAGATGTAGTTTACTTCCTCACACCATCTACAAGCTCTGAATTTCTGTCTCTGAAGTTGATACTCAGTACCAATTCCCATCACATAGATATGGGACAGGGAGGCTCCATTATTAATTGCTTGATCAGTCAGTATGAAGTCAAAGTCTCAAAGAACCCATCACGCACAGATTGAAAAAGCGTGATTTACACATACTTTCTTTACACTCTTATGTATGATTGAGCCACTTTTCTTATCTTTTTCTTTCTATTCAAGAGAAATTCTTCTCTTACTATCATTTACTTAAAATACATATATAATCATCAGTGCCAATCTGTTTTGATATGCTTGAGCAACTTTTCTTGTTTTTTCTTTCTATTCAAGAGAAATTATTCTCTTACTAATATAATTTACCTAAACTACATATACAATTCAAAGTCAGTGCCAATCTGTTCTGTCAAATGGGCTCCCATTGTTTTGTTTGAGGTTCATCAATGAAATTGGTCAGGTTTTGAACCCAAGTTTTTGAGCTTCCTACTTTGCTTTGGGCAAAATGATTGGGTTTTTTCATGTAGGTACCGAGACTGCAGCTTTCTAGGGTCCTCCTAGGTCCTCCTTTGATTTTACTTCATTCAATTCAATAGAATATTTGAAGTGGCTGTGTTCAAAATCCGCAATTTGAAATTACCTGATCAAAACCGTTCAAAAGTCAAAAAACATCACGTGATATGCTACAACATGGATGCTTGTAACTTGTTTATGCTTATATGTATGCATGATTCAATTATTTTCCAAGCAAGTCTCTCAAGTCTCAAGGCTCACACGGAACCACGACCGGACCGGCGAGGTGGTCTTTCGAAATTCGAAGTTCCGAGCCCAGGCAAGTCCCGAGGAAGATTCATCCGAAACTTGCTGTAGTTCGTGGGTGTGAGAGAAAGGAGTCGAGATGAATGAGGATGTTGAATAAGTTTGGATAGGATTTCAAATGGATTTGAAATATATGTATTATCAACAGATATATGTAGATAAGCTTATGTAACAGCCAAGAAGTGAACACTATCGCCGAGGTGATATCTATAGGGATGTATATTTTAAGCGGTGAAAAATCAAGTTCTTTTCTTTTCTTCTTTTCTTTTTTGTGTGTGTTAAATTTGTTGATCACATCGCATTGAAATGATTTATTTTATTTTTTTATTTTTTGATATTTTTGTAAAATGAAATCTTTGTTTAATTAATTTTGAAATTAAATTCTTGTCGATCTTCATTATCAGTACCTTCTTCCTTGATCGATTTTCTTTGGATTTAATTCTTTTTGCGCATTTCACTTTTACATATATACTCAAATTCGATTCCTGATTACTGAAGATTAGATCATCAAGACTTTCAAAATTAAAATCATTGTAAAAGGTTTTTAAGGGAATTTTAAGTTATTTAAAGAAGATTTTAAACTTGAATATCATTTTTTTTTAAAAAATACATTTTTGGAGTTTAAATTTTCAGTTTAACCTTGACTGATTCACCACCACTTCAACTTGATCAACAAACATCCTGTTTACCTTTTACTACACACTACACTTTGTTTCTTTCTTTACCATTTATCTATTCTATTCACTCTTCAACTTCAAAATCATCATCGGTTCTAGTTTGACTAACACTATTTAGCAGTAGTAGTCGTAGTAGTAGTCGTAGTACTAGGATTAGTAGTGTTCTATTTCAAGTAATCTACTTGATTGATCGATTAGTTTTGATTTAAGTCAATCGATGAAACGGTAAACTGATTTTAGGATTATCAATCACTTCATCAGTTCATCATCATCAAACATGCAACAATCAGCACCTCAACATCAAGATGCTTACTTTTCATTCACTGTACCACCTAAATCACAACCTACTACAATCTATTATCAACCAGTACCACATCAACCTATCAATCTATCCAAATCATCCAATCTACCTTCACAATCACCCTTGACTATCAACACTTTCCAACCATCACCATCATCAACTCAACCAACCTTGAACATTCCTATTCTCAACTCTCATAAAAACAATCTTGATCCGATTCATCATGATTTACCACTTTACCTAGATCTACTCAATCGATCTCCTTCTGGTGATTCAACTTCAACTTCAATCATCAATCAAAGACCTTCTACTTCTGCTGGTCAACAGTTTGCTTTCAATTTACCTACTACTCCTAATCGATCACAACTTTCATCCTTTACAAATAACAACAATCACAACAAAAGACCAATCTCAAGTAATGGATTGAATTCTACCACTCCTACCAATTCTACTTCATCATCTTCCACTTCTTCTACTTCTAATCCTTTAACCAACCAAAACATTAACAACCTTTTGCCTAACCATCCGAATCAAACTCCACCTCTCTCTCGTCCGATCGTTCGTCTCAATCTTTCAAATCAATCTTCTGCTACAACTAACACCAACACCAACACCCCCAACTCATTCAATCTCCTATCAGCTCCTTCTACTTCATTCCAATATGGTTCGTATCCTTCATGTCTTCAACCCTTGATGATCTACATAATCACTCACTTTCTCTCATTCTTTAGGTATAGGACCTCATAACACTCGTCCCATGACCGCACCTGGTGCAGGTTGGGACGCAGGTCAATTCAATCATGATTATGATTACACTTCTGCTAGTGTTGGACTCTACGGTAATGGTCAACTGAGTTCGTACCATTTCTGAAAATCAATTTGGTAAAGACTTGATCTGATGGAAAAAACTCTCCGCTCTCCACAAATCCATTTTCAGTCTCACCCGATTATTTAGGTGAAAGTCCTGAACTGTGCTCAAATAGTAGACCAACTACTTCGGCCCATTTTTCAACTTTGAGTCCAGACGTCACACAATCGGAACAATTCCTTTCACTCTTTCCAGACTTTCTTAGTCCTCCTTCGACTACTACTTCCATCAGACCTCAAACTCATTCTGGAACATCGAGTATTGGATTTGGTGAACAACAAAGACCTAACACTGCTTATCCTTCAAACCTTTTGATTAACAATTGGCGACCGAATGCAACGCCTCTGGGTTTAGAACCTTCGCATAAGATTGCCTCATCTTATCATCCTTATCCTTCTTCTCATCCTCCTCCTTCACATCATCATTCTCTTCCTAGACTTTCAATCGATTCGATCACTAGCAATCTTTCCTCTTCTTCACCTGTTACCTCTTCATCAAATTCGTTGGAAACGGTTCATCCACTTTTACCTCATCAACTTCCAAGGCACGATTCACAGCCGTATCAGTTCAATCTTGGGGCACCTAGAAAACGTGCTCGAAGACGATTTGATGAAGTTTGTTCATTTTTGCCCTTTTTCCAAAGTGACTTACCGGTTCATTTGTTGACTTGAATCTTTCTTTTGCTTTAGGTTGAAAGGTTGTATGATTGTAATTATCCAGGATGTACAAAAGGATATGGAACTTTGAATCATTTGAATGCACATATTGCAATGCAAAAACACGGACCTAAGCGATTACCACAAGGTTTGTAAAAAATTCTATCACGTTTCCAGCATCTTCAAAGAGACTGATTCCTGATGTCTGTCTTCTTTCCATTACAGAGTTCAAAGAGATTAGAAAAGAATGGAGAGCCAAGAAAAAAGCTGAAGCTGAAGCTAGAAATGTTCATAATCGATCTAATGGTAATCCACATCATCCACATCACTAAGCTGTCCATGATTTTACCTCATCAAATCGGATCTCTTGATCATTTTTCTCTTATTAAAATAATTTTTGATGGACTTTCCTTTCTTCTACTCTTTTTTGTTTGTGTGGATCTTTTTTTCCCTTATCTATTGTCGTTTTTTTGGTTTTTTTTATTTGTGTATAATTCAGTTTTTCTTCAACTTTTTGGTTTTTTTTATTCTTTTTACTTTTTTTTATATAAGAAATATGAGGTGATCTTTTTTTCTCTTGAAGTTTTTGTAGGTTTTGATTGATTTCTTTGAGATTTTTTTCTTCATTTAGCTCTTATATATATAAATTCTAAACTTCTTGTTTTTTTTTCTATTATGATTATTACTCTTCTTGGTTTTTTCTTCTTCTTTATCTTTTTTCCTTTTTTTTATAAAAAAATCAATCCTCTTCTTGTTGTTGTTTGTTTGTTTGTTTGTTTGTTGTTGTGATTTAACAATAGATGTTCTTTGATTTGGTGTTTAGATTTTTTTTTTGTGAAATTGGTTTATTTTTTTGTATGATGGGATCTTTGGAGGTATATTACTTGTTTATAGAAAAAAAGAAATGATGAAAGAAGATTGTTAAAAACATAAATGAAGAAGAAGTTTTCTTGGTTTTATTGATGATCATTTGGTATGACTGATCAGAGGTTTTGTGTTTTGGTTTTTTGGTTGGTTTTGTTCCATTTTTTCGTTGCTTTAACATGCTTGGTTCTGGTCAAAGGGTTTTAACAATACCAGGATTTGTAGGATCTGTTGAAGGAAAGGTTTTTGGCCTAGAAGGACTTTTGTTAACTGGGCAAGGAGAGATGAGTGGTTGAATAAGGTCCTGGCCACAGCCACATATGTAGGCTCAATATGCCAAAACTTATGGATACAGTTGTAATGTTTCTAGTTTCACCCATAACCTTCAGGGCTGGGATCCAAATTGATTTTGAGGTCTTTGGTAATCTTTACCAATGGTTGGTTGTTTTTTTGTATATCTACTACATGAGAGGATCCATGGCCATGAGTGATACATAAACCATATTTGTAGAAAAACTTGATGAGAAAAATCATTCATGATTTGTTTTTCAAAAAAATTCACATAACTAATTAATAGTAAAAATCATTTTGTCATAGCAGACTTTTCAAGTTTTGATTTTTGATTTTTTTGACTCTTGAATTTTTTGAAAAAAAAATGTCAAAATTCAAAAAAAATCACATATGTACCAACCTGTACATGTACAACTTTCTGTGTGAATTACTTGGTCACATCACCTTTATTCCCATCCAAAGTTTTTAAATTGTTTGATCTTTTTGAAAATGAGTTTGGAAAGCATATTGTACCAATTTGAAAACTTTTGATTGTTGAAGTAGATCAGGATATTTAATTTGACTTGATAAAAAAATTGCTTGGAAATGGATTTGGCCACATTGATCACCTTCAACAAACTGAAGTGTTTTCCAGAACTTGGGTCTTGACATAAATCCAGATAGTGTCAATGTAAAAATTCATCACTGCCCAAAAGTCAGACTTTTCAAATTTACAAAAAGTCCACTGTGGATGCTTTAAGCACCAACCAGAAGTTGAGGCATAGGTTCTGGATACATAAACCCCTGCTTTTCCCAATTTGGTAGAAAAACCAACTTGACATAATTCCATGATTCCAGATCATCACTTACTTAATCCTTTGCCAAGAATATTGAGTGAGGTGATTCTATTAGGAGGGTTCAAGTTGAAAAAATGCCTAAATTACAACTGTCCCTACATCAAAATTCTACTTAAATTTTGAGATTTTGAAAACACTATCAGAAAGCTCCACCTGATAAGCACAATACTAGCATTTTATTTTCCAAAAAATGTATTCTTTAGGGCTGGGAGGGCAAAAAGCATAAAATGTTAGACACTTTTTGGCCAACTTGAACCCCACTATTGTGTTTGATCTCATGGTTTTATAGTCCTCTTTAAGCCCTTGTAAGTTATAGAGTAGTGCTTCTAAGCTACTTGGACTAATTAGAAGTAGAGAAAAGCTTTAGAATAGCATAGGATGCAAGAACCTGGAGAAACTCACCTTGACAGGATGGCAACTAATTATGATGCCAGTAAACAGGCATCAGTCTCTACGGCTCTGAAAACTGAAGACAAAACAAGAATCACACCTCACAATGCCAGTAAACAGGTGTCAGTCTTTACTAATGCACCAATTGACCTGGTTGAAGTTCTGGCTCAAGATTTCTGAGCTTGCCTGGGGCTGGCATAATCCAAGACTGGGTTGGCCAAGCCCAGGAACACAAGCTCAACAAGAGTTTTGAAAAAACACCAATCAGCCATGAGATTTACACAAAGTCATACAAAATCAAGGGGAATTGTGTAATTCTTTGACTATCTTTACACACAAGCATTAGATATTTCCTTGATAAAAGCAGTGGATGGAATTTTCAACTTCATGTATTTGAAGAACTGATTTCTTGTGTAGTTGGAAGATGATTTCACTAAAAATGTGCCCTGTTTCCACACAAGCAGGGTGGTATGGGCTGGCCAAATTTTGCCTCCAGCCTGGCTGAGACCTGCTCAACCCAGTCCTGGTCTTGGGGTTGAACTGTGTTTTTGGGTTAGGGTTGGTGCAACAGTCTTTGTGGGTCTGAACACCAAAAAGAATCACACCTAGGAAGGTGAAAGAAAAACAACTATATTACACCACTTTATTCCTCAGTGAACTGATGAGAAGAAAATGATGTTTGTGCATCAGCAATCTTATTTAAATTTTGACACAGTGATGACTCAGGTTTGAGTTGAAACAAATTAGGTTTGAGTATGGGTTTTAATATTAAGGGGACTCGAAGTTGAAAGGTAGATTCTTCCTTTTCCAAAACCTAGAATACTTGTTTTTTTAGTGGGGAAAAAACTGATATGTAGCCCTCACTTTGAAGTTCCTGTGCTTATAATTCTCATCTGTCATTGACTTCACATCAAAACCCCCTCTCATTGTCAAGCCTATCCTTCAACTCAAAATGATAGCAACTTCTGCAGTGAACTATCCTCTTGGTTCCATCCCTGAGTCATGCCTTCACAACTCAAGATGCAACTTCCGCATGATAACCATGCAACAATTGCACAATCCTCAAATTCATCATCAGATACTGAAGATTCAACTATACAACAGCTCATACTCCAATTCTGCCAAGATCACCTCAACCAGGTTGTACTCCAATCAGTAGTAGATCCAAATATTTGAATAGATCAGTTTAGGCTTACATGGGACTGATGTTTTTTAAATTGTCAAATAAGTCCTTTTATTGTTGTACCTGGGACATAATGGGTTGGAGTAGATCAATTGATTTAGATAACTTTTGAGTTTGAAATACCACCTCAATGGTTTTTTTGATACTAGAGACTATGCACGCATGCGCGCAACAGGGGAATAGTGTGCTATTATACATGTTAATTGTTACCATTGTTTCTGTCTATTTACAATAAGAAACTCTTTTCACCACATCATCGAGCAGACCCATCGAGCAGACCAATTCAAATCTCAGCTGACATTCGTCAATTATAATACAAACAAGTTATACCTCAAGGCACTATTCTACTTGATCTTTCCTGTCCTCTGATCAATTTGATTAAAGTTGAGAAACAGTACCCAAGGGACTGCAAACATTCAAAGATCTGGTTTTGACTTTATTGGTAGAGATCGACATTTGGATAGTGATTAGGAATGATTGCGGAGGATAATTTCAGAATAGAGTTATTGGCAGGGTGAATTGAGGGTGGCCGATTAAAAAAATGTTCAAGAAAAATGGGTAGACAATGTTGTAATAAGGAGCAGGTAATACAATGGGACAAAAGATGCAACAATGACAAAGACATTTTATACGCAAAGAGTCAAACAACAGAGACCGCCCAAACGGACGCAGGCAGGTTTTGCAACGGCCTGATTGCACAGCAAAAGTTGAAAGGCAACAATGAAAATGCAAAGAGACAAATGGTTAAAGTTTTGAAAAGGGGCGAGAAGCATGAGTATCTACAAAAGGCACCTGATTAAGCGGCAAATTGTGGTAAGGAGACACTTGAAATTGACAATGAACAAAAACAACAAAGCCAAAGCATTGAATGCTTTTAAAAAGGCTTGTGGAGCTAGACACAAAGGATGACTAATGAGTAACAACAAAAAAAGCAAAATGTCTTGTATATAAAAAGATGATCAGGGAGTAAAAGCAAAAATAAATAAAAAGTTGCCACAAGTCAAGAAAGACAATTTGACATTTGCAAAATAAACGGATGAGTAAGGAGTGGAGAACAAAAAGAAGCAAAATGTTGCGTATATAAAAAGTCAATCAGGGACTAAAAGCATAAACAAATGAAAAGTCATGAAAAGTGAAACATCAAATTGACATTTGCAAAAGAAACAGGAACAAAGAAAAGATAAAAATGAGGAGTATTCCAACAGGTAAACCACCACTACAGGGAAATACTTGCGGCATGAAGATACCCGATTGATGGGAGTGAATTCTCACATTTTGTTATTTAGATCAGTCAATCACAAATTGAAACCTCCCTTTCATCTGATTTGGATCAATCAAACAAAATTTGATTGATCTGATCAATTCAAATCAGTGGGTTCACTCACTTTGATTTGGATCAACTGATTTCATTCAATTGGTGAGTGAATAATTTGTCAATTCACTCACCGGTGTGGTGATCATTCTATGGGATCAATCAAAGAAAATGAATCATTGGTTGTTTACTAAGTTATCAGAAAATCTCAGCATAAAGGAAAACTCAAAATTGATGGAATCTGATCAATATAAGGTCTTTTAGGCTAATACATTGCACATTATGTTATTATGAGGACATTTAATTCAAACAAATTATTACTATCAGTACATTAACTTTAACAAAAGATTGGGAAAAGAAAAGAAACAAAAAACATAAGCAAAATTAAAAAACATAGGTATATAGGATTGGAAATGGTTTTTAGGGTATTAATATTAGGTTTATGGGTATTGAGAGGTTAGAATATGAAAAGCACAGCATTATATTATTCAGTAACAAATTCAATCATGATGGTTTATAAGGAGGAATACAAATTATCAAGACAACAGTACTTTTTTGAAGTTGGTCAACAAGGGTTTTACAGGTAGTTTACATATGTAGTTTTTCCGGGAGTTTTCAGGTTATAGATGATGATGTAATATTACAGAAGCAAGAAAGTAGGAGCAATAGCTGTGTAAAGTGGTAAAAAGGGGTGAATTTTGTCAAAAATGAAGGCTTTCAGCTTATTACATATGTCAAATGACGTCAGGATTAGATGGTAGATAGCTCATTCAATGCCGAAGCGTGGATTACATAATGTACAAGCTTTAAGTCATTAGTAACGGAGGTGTGCAAAGAAAGGTATAAGAGGAATAAAAAATAGGTGTGAACTTCAAATTTTACACTTACATGTGTACATGTAACAACTTTTACATACAAAAACCTCAACTTTACAGGTCAATAACTCATCCATTCCTCATCAGAAGTACCTGATATAGCAACATTTATTGATCAGTATCACGAGCTCTACAAGATGCACCTTAGTAATCCAAATCTGGATATCATCTGAAAAAACCCTCAACTTCAAAAATAGGTTTTCAGCCAGTTTACCAGGAAAAAACCACCTGTATTCATTATAAGAAGCACTGTGTAGCATCTAATTACATCATTGATCACTTTGGCTGTGTAAATTACATCATCCATTGGCAACAAAGTCATTACATTGTGTCATTACATGGTTTTCAGGTTTTTAGGGCTGTTGACAATTGTAAGCGTTGTTACACATCAATATATATACTCACAGATCATTTTGGTATTGTTGTTCCCCTCTCTGCAACTTATACTTTGTTGTAGTGTTATGAATCACCATTTATTTACTACATTTGTCCCAAGTTCACTTAGATCTGCCCCTTCAAAGCAAGGAGAAATTTATTTATGTGTGTTCAAGACTATAAGTCTCTTTTGGAATAATACTTACAACAGTATTGCTAGTAATTGATATTGTTTTGTGTTCTTTTTGTGCTTAAACTGGAATAGTACTTATTAAGAGTATTGAGAACATTTCTCTGGTGCTTATTATCTTTTTCTCTGTGATCAAAAAGTGGTCTGCAAGTGCCCTTGTGCTGGTTTCTTCAAAGAAGGCAGTCTTTAGGCCACTCCTACTATTCTCACATTAGTAGATTATTCCTTCTTAGGTGTTGTAAAGCTCTTGTTGAGCTTTAAACACTACAACGGTTCAAATTGGGACTTGGTTGATGTGACCATGGGATGGTCCAAGGAACGCACACTAAGTCGTCTGGAGCTCAGTGATGGCCAACCACCAGAAATGACAGACAGAATTCTTTGGCTAAAGCAACCCGGCCAGCCAGCTGGCTCTGCCAACGTGAATTGGGACCCTCATTCTTTGTACCAGTTATATTCCGCCAGCACCAAACCTGGTAAGCTGAACCAATGTTGGGGAACTGCGGTTATGGAGTCTCTTCTCCCAGCTTTCACCCCTTTGTGGATCAAAGGATCCAAGGGCAAAGGCCAGGACACGACTTTGAAATTAATTTGGCATTATTCTTCAAGACTATCTTTGGAGAAGCATTGATAATCCCACATCAAGTCTGTATTATCTCGAGGTCTTGAAACCAAATTTGCATTACTAAAGTGCATCTTGTAGAGCTCGTGATACTGATCAATAAATGGTGCTATTTCAGGTACTTCTGATGAGGAGTGGATGAGTTATTGAGCTGTGAAGTTGAGGTTTTTGTATGTAAATGTTGTTACATGTACGCATGTAAGTGTAAAATTTGAAGTTCACACCTATTTCTCATTCCTCTTATAACTTTCTTTGCACCCCTCCGTTACTAATGACTTAGGGCTTGTACATTATGTAATCCACTCTTCTGCGTTGAATGAGCTATCTAAGGACCCTGGAGAGCTCCTACCAAGGCATACAATTTAAAAATTGGTCTTACACTACCAACACACAAATTGTACCGCGGGGAGTTAAGGGCTACGGTGTGGTGCAGTATGGTAAAATCACCATTGGCTGCGGTCCAACCGGGTACGGTCCCACCGTACCGTAGTGTGAGCTTCCTGAGAAAGTATGGGGTGGTGGCCGTACCGCTCTGACAGTATCTCAGGTGTACCATCACCGTAGTTTGGAGTGATAACTGTCACTCCAATTCTACTTCCACTATTCACAGCCTCACATCTGCATTCCCAAAATGGGAAGAATCCAACAATTCTAGGATTCTTATTCCCAATTGGGATACCTTCATTCCAAACAAGGAAGGGTGAGACTATCATTGGTATGTTATTTCTTTTTCACTTCGTTGATTGTTCCTTTTTGTTATCTATTTTTCTTTCTTTCTTGTTATTCTTTTCTCCTGCCGTTTCCACTCTTCTGATGCCCAGAAATAACGCAACAACACAAGAAGCTAACTTGATGTCCTCTTTCATATTGGCTCCTAAGAGTTCCCAAGCTTCTCAATCTTCACAGTCTTGATGCTCCTCTTGTTATATTCCTGCTTGTCGTGATTCCAATTTTGTCCCTACCTCTTCAGATTCACGTTGGTTGTTATATTTACCTGATGACAATGAAGATGAAGAAGGATCTGAGGAAAGAGCCGGTGACGTAAGCAAGTCTGGACCCAAAGCCCATAATACTCCAACACAATCTCTTGCCCCTCAAAAAAAAAACGAGCAGCCCCATTTAATTCCCAAGTTCAACCTCAGCAAGCTAAGAAGTCTCAAAAGAGCAATGCAAAAGGTAAAACTCAGGCCACAGTAACAGTAAGTGTTTCAACATTCATCTTTATATTCATTCCTTCATGAATCTCTATTTGATCTCTTCTTTGGCATTGATCTTATTATAAAATCAATGCTCTTCTCAGGACTTCACCGTGCCTGAAGATGTTGATGTTGATTAAACAAGCCCACAAGCTGCACCTACGAAAACCTTCAGAACGCAGAGCAAAGCTGTTGAGCATCTGCTGTCATATTTTAAACCTGACCCGGTCCAAGTCACCAAAGATGTAAGTTTTTTTATACTCGTATAAAACTCGCTACAATTTGTTATTTGATTGACTGAGAATGACTTTCAACAGCCTATTGGGGTGCTGCAAGGATATGAGTGTAGATGGTGCCCTGAAACATACACCTGAGGTAAAGGTGGAAGTAGCAATCTCTACGGCCATCAAGATGGCGGCAAGAATTGACTTCCGTGTGCTTGTCGTGAAAACTCAAAGAAAGTGAAAGATCACGGACTACCTCTAACATATCAAGAACGAAAGAAGTCACGCAAAGCCTCTCTTACTGAATCATCATCCGCTGGAATGATGAATACTTTGATCAACTGTCCACCTTTCAACATTGACATCCTCAATGTCTTATTGGTCATATGGTGTCTGCAACACGCGCTTCCGTGGATTAGATTTCAGGACCCCACCCTCCAAGCAGCATTTCACCTCACCCATGCCAAGGCCAATCTCAGGAGGCATACTTGGGCAGCAAGTATTGCAAAGGAGCTACATACGTCTATGTATGACCAGCTAATTAGCAAGATACAGGTTTGTTTTCTTTACTTCTGAATTGAATTTCATTACATATTAACTCTTAGTTTGCAAACTGCAGAATAACCAAAGCAAAATCTGTCTCATCCACAATGGGTGGACAACTAAGGGCAACCAATTAGCTTTCATTGGTGTCAGCGCTTCTTGGATAAACTCCGATTGGAAATATCAAACAAGCCATCTCATGTTAAAGTTGGCAACATGGCACCATTGTGGTGCCCTACTTGCCAGGCTAGTTGGCAAGTTTTTGATCAAACACGGCCTTCATAAGAAGGTCGCCATCAATAGTTTTTTTTCTACAATTGTTTTAATTTTTACTAATAATTCCAATGTATATTTTCAATATAACCTCTAGGTATTGGCACAAACCACAGATTTGGGTTCCAACAACAAAACAATGGCCGATGAACTTGAAAACATGTTCAAGAATGCTGATGAATTGGTATATTGGGATTCATCAGCAAATCATGTGCGGTGTTACTGCCACAAGCTCGCGCTTGTGGTCAAACACAGACTCAAGACCATGAATGTTCCAGCAGGCCATGTCAAACCCTCAACTCGACCAGGAGCAAAAGTTCCCAGCCTAGTCCTCAACACCGGTGAAGATGATGTCAATTTACCTTTGTCATCTGACGAGGACGATGCGGGTTTAGTACCCACCACAACTGATCCCAATTGTGAAGATGACAAATCTTTGCCCAAGGAACCCAGCAAATCAACTGAGCTGGTTCAACGTGCTTTAATGAAGGTCAGTGTGTGACATTTGTATTCTTTAATGCTCAAACTCTTGCTACAGTATGACTTGACTTCAATTGCATATCCTAATCTCCAGTGCAACAAGATGGTTTCAATGATTTGTTCAAGTTCATCACGTCGACAATGGTCCAATTCGCGTGCAAAAGCCCAAGGCGTCAAGAGTATCATTCACGGATGGGATGTCCGGTGGAATGCTAAGGCTGATAGCTGCAGGCGTGCAGCGGCTGGGCATGAGGTCATCATTTTCACTCATTGATTCTTTTAGAGGTTTACTTATGCACTTTCTGATTTTGTTTTCACGTGGAAGCAGATCATCAACAGTATGTTGCACACTGATTCCAAAAGCAATCGATTTTTCTACGGAATAAGTATATCAGACAAAGAATGGAACACAGTTTGGTCGGTACACACAGTACTCAAACTGAGTCTCTTTTGTATATCATTGGACCAGTCATCTAATCAAATTGTCATACATTTCACATAGGTCTTTGAACATGCTACAAAACGGATGGAAGGAGACTTTGCATCTGGATGCAAATTCCTTTTGGAATATTGTAAGGTACAAAGTGAATTGCAGTCACTGCAAAAGAGCAGCACATATCCCAGCCTAGATGTGATGATAACAGAAATGCTCAAGCATCTCAAACAATACGCAAATAAGGCTGCAGAAACTAAAGTTGTCCAGATGGCAACAGTTCTCAACCCCAGACATCAATTAAATTATAATAACAAATTCACAAACAATGCCAACTCCACAAGCACCTTTGGTTGAGGTTGTTGAGGCAAACCAAGCGGATATCAGTGAAGACAAAGAGGACAACATGTTTCCAGCTGCGCCTTCAACTGAAACAACTCAGGATTGCCAAATTGAACTCAAACATTATCTTGAGGGTGCACACCCAATTGGAAAAGGGACCAGTGCTATTGACTGGTGGTCAGTGAGTACAAGGTTTAGCAGTTATTACCATTGTCTTCTTACCTGTGTACTGATAATAATATACATCCACATTTGATCTAGGCAAACGAAAAAAACTTCCCAATTTTGGCCACTATGGCTCGAGACTACCTGTCTCCGCCTGCCACTTTGTGCGCAGTTGAGCAAACCTTCTCATCAGCTGCAGATATTGCAGTTTCAAGCCGAGGATCAATGAAGCCTTTGGCAATCTCACAGGCTGTTGCTTGTTGAGAGTGGTTGAAGAATAAAGAGGTCCCTTTGGGTAAGTTTCAGGACACAGTGACATATCTTTTATAAGAAGAACAGAAAGTCATTGATCAAGGGGTTGCCAAGATCACTCAGAAAAACCCCAACACTCTTGGCAACATCCCTTTTGTTTCACCTGAGGACCTTGATGGAGTGGACAAGCAGATTATCAAAGACTCACCTCCAGCAACAAATGTCACGGCACCACTTATATGTTCTGGTGCAACAGCAGGGAAGTTTATGCATGGCAAAGAAATGTTCAATTGGGCTAACCAGGCCTTCACATCCATAGGTAAGGATTAGGAATGTTTCTTTGCATGATGAGTACAGAGCTGACTTGGTTTCTTGCCTAGCAGTCAAAAAAGAACCAGTCACCAAACCAAAAGAAGATGTGCCTGATTCCCTGTTTGACTTGCCATCCAACAAAAACCGCACAAGTAACTTCCATTACATCACCTTTGTTACCGGCATTGGTTTGGACTGACAACTGATTCATGTCATCAGATGATTAAGTTTTTGATCCCAATGTGAGAGAATAAGAACTTCAAGCACCTCTCGTTGGTGAATTGAGTGATCAATGGGGCTCAAGTCAAACTAATTACAGCCCTTTCTTAAAAAATTGGGGAAAGTTTTTTACGGTACCGTGCGGTAAAAACTTCTCCTAATTTGTAAAAAAGGACCAAAAAAAATTCTTTCGGATCTCCTTCTGAGCAGTAAATTTACGCAAATTTGCTGCTTAAAAAAATTTGGGATGTTGTATAACATTTCCCAATTTCATAAAATTTTGCGCAAATTTTATGAAATTGGGAAAAGTTTTTTACAATAAAAGTAGTAATTTTTTTTCACTTGAGCCCCCCTATTGTTCTCCTCCCCCCCACCTGATTCTTCTCATTGCTGAATCACCCTCTGCTCTACCTCCAAATGTTGTGGTAATCAATCTATGAGACCAATCAAAAAAATCAAAAAAATCGAATTTTTAATTACACCCATTATATTACATATAGTTTAATATTTACATCATCTTATCATTTAAACAAACTTAGGAAGATAAGTATAAACTATTAACAAAGAGATTACAAAAAAGAACAGAAAAAAAAACAAGAAAAACTCAAAAATAGAGGTATACAGGTTAGAAATGGTGTTTAGGGTATTGATATTAGGTTTATGGGTTTAGTAGAGTTATAATATGAAAGAGGAGCATTATGTTAGTCAGTAACAACTTTAATCATGGTGGTTGATAAGAGAAAGTAGAAGTTATTAAAGAAATGGGAAAAAGTCGAAGTTGGTAAACAAGGGTTTACAGGTAGTTTTAGATATGTAACAGTGGTATTAGTAATGAATAAGGGTGTCAAGAGTGTTTTTTTGGGGATCTTCACGGTTGTAGATTACTTTGTAATGTTACATAAGGAAAGAAAAGCTTAGTAAAAGGTGTGTAAAGTGAAGAAAATAGGTGGAAATAGTCGAAAATGAAGGTTTTTACCTGATTACATGTGTTAAATGATGTCAGAACATGATGAGTAATAGTTCATTCGACGCAGAATCATCAAATTCATAATTTACAATCTTTAAATCATTAGTAACAGAGGTGTATGACAAAATTTATAAGTGATCAGAGGATTTGATTACACATCAACAAGATCACAAATCATTAATAGCAAGCAATTACATCATTGACATGCTGAATCATCATACGATCAAATCAATATTCATTCTAGAACATTCAAAACACAGCATATACACAGCATATACACATCATTTGATCATAAGAATAGGAATTAGTCATCTCTGCTGGTCAAATTAGTAATAAATCTTATCAGATGATGAATAGAAGATCACATTACATCATGGGTTGGTGAGCTAGTGATGGCAAAATTCAGGAATGTCGAGAGTGGTTGAATCATTAGATCATAGCTGTTTACCAATATTTTAGTCATCTTTTGGTTTTTTAGATGGTAAAGAGGATTTTTAAGAGCTGTTTACCACTTCGTTGATTTGTGTATAAGCTTGTGCCCTTTGTGCAAAATTATGTTTCTTTTCTTCTTCATCTCTTACAGAGCTTTAATTTTATTTATCATCATAAATTTATTGTAACAGTACTAGGTCACTCAAATCAGCCCGTCACTAAGGGGTTTCAAGTTGGGATTTTTTTGCGTATTTTTTAAAAATTCAGGCAAGTTTTTTGAAAAAAAAAATATGCAGAGAACCAGCATATTTTTAAATTGGGACACCTTTTTAGGTGTCCCGCTTTGAAATTTTATGTGTATTTTATAACAACAGGCAAGTTGTTGTAGCGTAAAAATGCTTAAAAATACTCAACTTGAAACCCCCTATTAGAAGAGAAATTTATTTTATGTGCTTTATATGACACTGTCATTCTGGAATAATATCAAAAAGATATTGGGATTATTTTTCTACATTTTGACTTGACTGGAGAGCTTATTTCTCTGGTGCCTCTTCAACAGTTACTTTTCTCTTATTATCAAAGACCTGGTTATATTTTGGGTTGAGAGATTTTTGCACTCAACAATTTACACTCAATATTGGGTGTAAATTTCATTGAGTGTAAAAATCAATGTGTAGGGGGGTCAGATGCAATTTTACACTCAATCTGACTGATTTTCTGAAGTGTAAAAAATCATGTGTAAATTATTGAGTGTAAAAATGTAAAAGAACATGACCAAGTTAGGGCCCGTTCGGCTGTTTTTCCCAAAAGTTGTTACACAAAAGCGACTTTTCATTTTGCCCCGTTTGCAAGGGGCAAAATGAAAAGCTGAATTTTGGCTTTTTTGTTTACCAAACAGTCAACCAAAAAGGTCAACGAAAGATCAAAATCATCATCGTTGACCACTTGATCACCGTTCGACTGTTCGGTAACGGTGATGTCAAAGGGGTTTTTGCATCAAAACTTGCAAATTGACCGAATGATTCTTAAAACCATCCATCCATCAATAGGACATCCAAATCACCTACTGTTACTCATCAAATTCTTAGTATAAATAAACTAGTAAATCTTGAACATCAGAGTTCATTACAAAAAATCACAAATTGAGTACTACAAGTTCATCTTCAACAAGAATTAATCGAATCATCTTAAATCATCAAAGATCAATTAATTTAAATTAAAGAAATAGAAAGAAATCTTTGATCAGTTTACAAAGTAAATCTACTACTACTGATGGATTTGATTTGATTAAAGAGATTTGAATTGAAAATGATGAGAATAATTGAATAATCGATTAAAATCATTGAAAGTTTGTAATGTTTTTGTTTTCTTTTCGGATCGATTCGGTCATAAGTCGATAAGTGACCAATGATAAGCCGATTGAATTGGGCTAAAAAGAAAAGTCAATTGATTTGATAACAAAAGAGTGTGATTCCCAATTTCTCTCTTTGTCCGCCTAATTCCTTTGTTTCTCTCTAGACGCGCTTTTCAGTGCTTTTCACTTTTCTATTTCTTCTCTTCTTTTGTTTCTTTTCTATGTGTTGAGGGGCAAAAGTTGCTTTTGGTCTCAAATGCAGCGTTGAGCCAGCTTTTGAAGCTGGACAAACTTTGATCCAGTTGTAC